>NC_084617.1:47259911-47474080 GCF_033978795.1 Nerophis ophidion | reverse complement strand
GGCTTTGAATCGCAGCAGATATTAGGGCTAATTTAGCATGTTAGCGGGCTAAGAGATTAGCAACATGTACACCCGGGGATTAGTGTGATAGCGGCGGATCATCTTATAATGTCTTCATTCTACTCAGAGCTCAACCTGAATTTGAATTTGAAGTCTTCTTATAAGAGTAAGATACTGGAATAAAGTCTTCACCTGTCTCTTTCTATTAACTCAAGGTTTATTTGGATCATTAGGGATGTGAACGCGAACGTGAACCCTGTCTTCAAAAAAAGGATGTATGGCGTTTTATGAACACACTCCCACCCGGAACTGGCGAAAAGGAACAAAAATTAATCGTAATGGTGTGCACTCAAACTGGGCCAATTTGTAACATGCTGGACTTTAAATGTTGTTAAATGCTAAAATGAGTAATTATCGTAATAGAAGAATAAATTGATCAAATATCAGACCCAGAGCCAATATTTGCCTTTTTGAACTGATTGGATGATAAGTCCAGTTGTGTGTCCCAGTGTATAAAGATTCCTCCAACAGGGAGACGCATTACATTTCCATTTTTCTTGTTAAACACATGCAAGAGTTGCGTGAATTCTAGAAGGTGCATGTCTCGCTAGAACACCGGCTTGAATATGCAACGAACGCATTGTCTATCCACGGTGAAGAACGCTTCGAAGATACTTATACAAACCACCACGGCCGAAAACCAAGTACATTTTTTCCAAGGAATATTATCACTGGAGGACTAGAGGAAAATAAGAATGGACTAAGCATGTTATGCAGGACAACAAAAGAAGCCCAACTTCTAAAGTTTTCCAATATAAAGTAGAGTGATCGATCCAGATGTGAATCCTATCGATAAGTAGGCTCATCAATCCATCCATTTCCTACCACATGTCCCACTCCGTTATCAGTATATAAACGATACTTAAGTGATTAGACCGATTATGTATCTTTATATTGTTCGTATTATTACAAAAAACGCTTTAGTCTTTACAAAGTCAAGTTGTAAGTCTCTGGATACAAGAAGGGTTTTAGAAATAAACACAAATGATTATAATGGCAGCCAGCAGTTGTTTTTGCTTTTATTGTATTTTGTTAAAACAAACTGTGCGGAGCATTCAATACCACAATATGTAATACATCATCGGGATTACAACCATATGAAGAAAATTCCATATTGAATATGTTAAGCTTATAAATTATATGTAACTGTGTTCACTTTATTTACCTGCGATGAAACATGTTAAATTCTATGCACTGCAAAAAACGAGCAGACAAAAAATGAGAATAAAAGACTATATTTTAGAAAAAAAATACAAAAAAATTGTGAAATTATCTGTCCATGCAGCTAGTTGATTTTATTTGATGATAAGACATCTCAAATTAAAATGTAAATATCAAGACATAGCAGGACGTATAAGATAGAAATAAGTATTCTATTCTGAAAATAAGAATCATCAACTTGCACTTCTTAAATTAAGCATCTTCGGGATATTGAAACATCTTTAAACGAGTATTTTATTTGAATAGTTGTTTTCTCAAACTTTACATGTTTTAAAATAAAATAGAAACAATATAATAACTCTAGTAAAGTCAATGACTAAATATGGACTTTTCTATAAATAAAATTTAGAATCTTGGCAAGTGGCAAAAGTTAAAGCTAAAGTACCACTGATAGTCACACAGACACTTGGTGTGGAGAAATTACTCTCTGCATTTGACCCATCCCCTTTTTCTACCCCCTGTGATGTGAAAGGAGCAGTGAGCAGCAGCGGTGGCCGGCGCTCGGGAAACATTTTGGTGATTTAACCCCCCAATTCCAACCCTTGATGCTGAGTGCCAAGCAGGGAGGTAATTGGTCCCAATTTATAGGTCTTTGGCATGATTAGGCCGGGGTTTGAACTCACACCTATCAATCTCAAGGTGGACACTCTAACCACAAGGCCACTGAGCAGGTACCCAAAACTGAAAAAAACATTAGCAATGTCATCTATTGTCAAGCGTTGGACAATAGATGAAATTATAAAGGATCAAAGGCCAGAAATTGGGGATCGGGATCAGAGGCAAAAAATTGGGATCGGCACATCCTCAGTACATACCAGATCTGACCTTCAGCAAAATTACCACAGACTTTGTGTATGATAACAAGCATGTATCCTACATGTATTTATTTGTGGCGTGCAGCATTTATTCATATTATAAAATGGGTCCGTTAATACTATAATCTGCTAGGTGCTACTTGATCTGTACATGTAATCATTGCAAAGGGAAAATAAAAGTGCCCCAAAGTGTCTGGCTTTAGCAATTTCTCACCTCTTGCATTCAACTTAATTGATTGTCATTCCTAATGAGACTCTTCCAGCTCTGTTTCCGTCTTACGCCTCAATCCATCAAAGGTTTAACCCCGCGGTCTTGGAGGGACAGAAAGACAGGAAAGCTTGCGGAAGGATGTGACATCAGCAGACAAAGACTCAATCAAATGTGCTTCCTTTCCTAAATCTCCATCAAACCAAAAACCTGAAGGACACATCGTTTCCCTGACGTGAGGACAGAAGTGCTCACAACTCGCTGACGAGTACGAGGCCGATTCCGACTTCCCTTTAGGCTCGATTTCAACTCCTTTGCTATTAAATATTTCCATGAAGTAACTGTGAGTTATTATGTAAACTCTAACATGAAAACCCACAGGCTCGGGAGACAAACAGATTTTTTTTTTCCCCACTAAGTTTGAGCTTTAGATAGAACATTTTCATGGAATTGATAATGGTGACAATTCAAATGGAGATTGACGCAATCTTACTTGAAGTGAGAGAGTCATTTTAATATGTTGTAGAATGACAAACCCAAACACAAAGTATTCAGTAGTCACCACCTTTGGACTTATACATAAAGTTAAGTTAAATTAAGTTAAGTTAAGTTAAGTTAAGTTAAGTTAAAGTACCATTGATAGTCACACACACACACTAGGTGTGGCTAAATTACCCTTTGCATTTGACCCATCCCCTTGTTCCACCCCTAGGGAAGTGAGGGGAGCAGGGAGGAGCAGTGAGGAGCAGTGAGGAGCAGTGAGGAGCAGTGGTGGCTGCGCTCTGGGAATCATTTTGGGACAGGAAATGTAATTGTGTTTTTTTTTTATTCATTTTTGTATTTATGGAATATGAAACATACAACTCTGGTCACTGGGCCAAACATCCATCCATCCATCTATCCATTTCCTACCGTGTCTCCATTTTGGGGTGTGCGAACAATAAAGTGGAAAAGAACATCTTACATTATTTGGCGCTAAGAGATCAAATTGTCCCACATTCCGAATGATCCATTTTTTGTTCTATTTGGATTAAGGGTGGAAAACGAATACGATTTTAAACACAGCCGCCCCTTTTCGACTTTTTCCACTGCAAAATGTCCCTCTGGAGCCGAATGGATGGCATCATGGTAAACACAGTTTGCCACTGCACAGTCAAACAGCAAGGCAGGTGTAACACTCACATGAATTGTTCTTAAATGACACAGGCATTGAGGGACACAGTATTACTTCTGTATGACATAATACATCCATGCTTCATTATGATTTGATGGATCACTAGGATCCAGCATTGTAGCGCAGATTTTTAGCAACGGTTATGAGCGAACATTCAACATTACAGATGGCATTCAAGGCACTTTGAAGGGAGCTGTAGCTTTACGTGGGCGTTTCTTTCAAAAGCTGTTCAAAACACTGACTGCTATAGAGTTTGTTTTTTGTTTTTGTTTTTTATCAAGGACTTTTTAGAATTATTTTGAAATGTTTTTTTGTTTTTTTTGTTGTGGTTTCATTGGAAACATTCCATAGGGTAGTGCCATATCCCAGTGACATTTCTAATAAAAATGGTTGTAACTAACAGCAAGGGTGGACAAAAGCATCGATTAACATTTTAATTGCGATTGTTATTCAGCCCGATCGTAAATTCATATATATATTCATATTTTTAAAGTGATATACATTCATACATATACAGTATATATATATATATATATATATATATATATATATATATATATATATATATATATATATATGAATATTATATATATATATATACAGTATATATATGAATATATATGAATATATATATGTATTTATATATATATATGTGTATATATATATATATATTATATATATATATATATATATATATATATATATATATATATATATATATATATATATATATATATATATATATATATATATATATATATATATATATATATATATATATATATATATATATGGCAACACTAAATTGGCCCTAGTGTGTGAATGTGAGTGTGAATGTTGTCTGTCTATCTGTGTTGGCGACTTGTCCAGGGTGTAGCCTGCCTTCTGCCAGATTGTAGCTGAGATAGGCACCAGCGCCCCCCGTGACCCCAAAGGGAATAAGCGGTAGGAAATGGATGGATGGATGGATATATTTGTATTTTTAAATATGTATATATATATATATATATATATATATATATATATATAAATAAATAAATGATAAATGGGTTGTACTTGTATAGCGCTTTTCTACCTTCAAGGTACTCAAAGCGCTTTGACACTATTTCCACATTTACCCATTCACACACTGATGGAAGGAGCTGCCATGCAAGGCGCCAACCAGCACCCATCAGGAGCAAGGGTGAAGTGTCTTGCTCAGGACACAACGGACGTGACGAGGTTGGTTCTAGGTGGGATTTGAACCAGTGACCCTCGGGTTGCGCACGGCCACTCTACCACTGCGCCACGCAGTGGGAGAGTATATATATATATATATATTTGTTTTTTATTTTTATTTCTAATATAGCTAAAATTATATATACATTAAATTATATATATATATATGTATATATATATAAGCATATACTATGTGCGTATATATGTATATATATTTAATTTTTATTTTTTTATACAAGAACCTTTTTTTAAAATACGTTTTTGACCTGTTTTAAAAAGTTTCGTTATAATTTGTATTCCAAATTGCGATAATCAAGTGAATAAAGAGGTGTGTTGGACCGAGAATAGATGGAATGAATGAATCATTGGGTGCCCAAAGATCCACACCCCTAATTAACAATATCAAAAAAACAAAAAATTACACAAGTAAAATGTTTATAAAAAGTATAAATAAAATAATGATTAATAAAAATGTATTACAAAATCCTGCTACCCCAGCTACTTCAGAACAATAGACTACAAAAGTAAATCTGACAAAAAATAAAAATTATTAATAAATAAATAAAAACAACTAAAAATACAATTATGAAAACAAGTGAATCCAAATGTTGCTTGCATCAAGTGATGGCATGTCCATAAAAAATGTGATTTATTCTTACTGTTCACTTAAAAGAGCTGTTCAAAACACTCGATTCATTTGCGAACATCACATTTTCTATTCAACATCTAAGTTTCTTGTGCAGTTAGGGAAGTAGTTGTGCACTAATTTTCAAAGTGTAAGAAGGAAGACTTCAGAGCGCGGCAGCTTAAGAACAATGAGGAAAAACTATAAAGTTGTTTAGTTCCTATAGTGATTGGCTAAACTTAGTCGGGCATGAGCAAAAAAACTGTACTAAATATACTCTGGTAAATCAGTTTCCGTGATGTAGACTATATTATATTCTTTGAAGTGAGGCTCGCATTAAGCACCCCTGCTCTGAAGTCTGTTCTGAGGGAAATGTTGAGTTGTGAGAGCCGGCCTCCACGTGGGCAGCTGCCAGTCTCACTCAGCACCAGCAAACAGTGAGGCCACGAGAGCAGCGGCGTAGACAGGTAGTCATCCGTCACGGGCCGCGCCGAGACAGGTGAGAGCCATCTTTCCATAGCCTGGTGCTGACTTCCCCAAGGACACGGTGACTTGACACAATGTGTCAGCCCGCCCCTCTGAAAGGAGGCCAAGGGCTGTAAAAGCCACAGCTGCTGGGCCAAAGGCAGATGAGCCAGAGGACACACACGTAGAAGCGTGTGTGGGTAAAAGAGTAAAAAAAAAACGGAAAATAATCAATGTAATAGAATTTATTAGTAATTCCTACATAATAACATGTCGTAATGAGTCATCAGGGATGTAGCAACAAATGTGCGCTGGATCATAGGCAACCGCAATGTATTCCATTAATGTTTTATGATGCCTTTTTACTATATATCCTGGATCAATTAACAGAAAAATGAAGCATTGATGTAACTTAATTTTTCAGATCTGACATCATGTTTTATACAATCAAATCCGAACTATGAATTCATTGTTTTTTCTGTACATCCCTAAAACTGTAAGCATTGTTTATTTTAAAATCATCTCCGTCTATGGTCTACCACTTCGGTCCGTTGCACTCGGGCGGAAGGCAGAGTACACCCTGGACAAGACGCCAAAATAATGCCAAGCGTTAAAATTGAAGACAGAGATACCATTTTTGGCCCATGTGAAGATATCAAGCGTTGTTACTTACGCAGAAAATTTGAGTTGAGCAGGATCCGAATAAAACCGTGTTCCCTTCACACAAAAAAATAAAATCGTGAGTTAAGAGAGTAGGGTTGTACGGTATACCGGTACTGGTAAAGCCATACGCAATTGAGAGATGTTTAATATAACGGTGCAGTGTGCAGAGTCTGTGCTTTTTGCCAAGTGACGTGTGACGGAGGTGTGTTTGTTAGCTTTAGCAGTTAGCAGCAAACTTCCTCGACTTTGACCCAAGCTCTTTTGAAACTTTTCACCGGATTGTGTTACCTCCGGTTAATAAAGTGATTGAAATTGCTTCTATGGCTGTCATAGCTTCTTGTCAACAAACGGGGTATTGTTTGGATGGCAAGTTTGTCACTTCAATCATTGATTTGTTGCTCAGTATTCCCTTTGTGTACGTGTGCGTATGTCTACTGTGTCACAGTGTGATAGGGCCTCTTCCTATTTGATATCAAAGTAATTTTAGTGTGGTGCTGCTTGTTGATTTCACCAGTAAAAATATATTTCCTGCATTGAACTTTCAGCACTAATGACGCTTGTTGTCAAAAAAGTAGCGTGCCACGTTACATTTAAGCTATCACTAACGGCGTTGTAACAGACCTAAAAGTAATAATTAGATTACTCGTTACTAGTAAAAGTTACGGTATCACTTTAGTATGGGGAACATATTCACCATTAATTAATTGCTTATTAAAGTAACACAGACTTAATTTAGAGTTATTTGTAACTGAGATAGGCGCCAGCGCCCCCCACGACCCCAAAAAGGGAATAAGCAGTAGAAAATGGATGGATGGATGGACACTAAGGGAACATATAAGGGTTAGGGTTAGGGTTACTAATAAGCAATAATTCTGAGGTTATTGAGGGAAGACTCTTAGTTAATGGCTTACTAGTTGTATAATAAGGCCCATCCAGAATCAGGCAATAATAAGTACTTAATAATGACTGTATAAGAGCCAATATGTTACTAGTTTACATGTTAATGAGCCACTAATTAATGGTGAATATGTGTTCCCTATACTAAAGTGTTACCAAACTTACTAATGCTATTACGAACACTGCCTTTAATTCCAATAAAAAAAACACTGTTTTTATTTCACTTCTTCCCTTCTTCTTTTTACTTCCTGTCTTGCTTTCTTGACATTGTTAGTCTTTTAAAAAATAGCCTCAAATCAAGACAGCCGTATGCTTGCACCCCGACTATGAAGACAAGGTACACACACACACACACACACACACACACACACACACACACACACACACACACACACACACACACACACGCACACACACACGCACGTACAC
The DNA here is from genome assembly GCF_033978795.1 of Nerophis ophidion. Taxonomy (NCBI): domain Eukaryota; kingdom Metazoa; phylum Chordata; class Actinopteri; order Syngnathiformes; family Syngnathidae; genus Nerophis; species Nerophis ophidion. Next base: position 47,466,305 of record NC_084617.1, on the reverse strand, counting down.
ACAGACAGGTATGTGCATAAACACCCTGAAGTACATGCGTCTTTTGTGAACAGGCTTCAGGGTTTCCCACACATTCATTTATTTGTGGCGGCCCGCCACAAAAGAATTACGGCCGCCACGAAAGAATTACGGCCGCCACAAATAAAACAAAAAAAGGAAGAAAAAAAATTTTTTTTTTTTTTTTTTCCGGCTTTTGACTCGCTCGACTGCTCATAAAAGCAATGGGACTCTGTCTGTGAATGGAGCTTGTAGTTACATATTATATAAATATGTAAATAAAGTGTTGTAATTGTAATTATATTCCAACTCCCCGTTCTTCTTGGTCATCACCGCCGCTGCCTCAGACAAACCCCCCTCAATCCACCCCCAACCACCCCCCACCGCCCGACCACACCACCACAAATAGATGCCTGACCTGTGGGAAACACTGGGCATTAATTCCATGCCTGTCTTTTGTGTTCAAAAAACAATATAATGAAACACAAACTAATGCAGTTACCTCTCGATGAGACAAGCCCCCCCACCCCCCACCCCCCGCAGCCCACCACGCCCCCACAGGAACCGCTGTGAGTCATGTCACTTACAACACAAAGCACTGACATATTCACCCAATTATGTTCCCGAAGACAACGTCTTCCTTGTCTCATGCGAGTGTGTGCGCATGAGTGTGTCGGAGGTCAGTGCTGAGCTTATCTTGACCTCAGCCCCCCCCCTTGACTCCATCACCTGTGAAACCCGGCCATCGGCAGGCATCACAGTGAGGATGATGATTCCATCACACCCCCAACCCCGACCCCTCATGCTTGCCACCGTCGTCTAATCACCCTAATTAAAAGCTTTTGTTCATTTGGAAATCTCTGATGACAATTTGTTTCACTCTTCCCCCTACAGCATGGGAAGAGAGGAGAATTAAATTTGATCTTCTGACAGCAATTATTAAATGTTCCCTCCTGGCCTCAATTAGGGCCCACAGGCCAACGCTAACACGGCCAACCTTCACGCAGCCACAAGGTGCACTTCCTTTTTTCTCCATCATCAGCTTCGTTTTGTCATCCGTGCCGCCAAGGATGCGTATCATCTTTTCAGCATCTTGGTTGATGGGATGAGGATATGGATTTCTCTTTCTTGGTGAGTCTGTTAACTAAGTCAGTGAGTTGGCAATGGCAGGTCTACCGGGAAAGTTTTTTTTTCCCCTTACTTACTTTTGCAAATCCGGATTCCATAATAACCAGAAGAGCAGTGTTGTACACAGCCAATGCTATTATTATTATGGCTGATGACTAGGGTTTCGTTACTTCTTGATAATGTATGTTGGTGACACTGTGGTTGCAAATTTGAAAAGCGAATGAGCGTCCTTGCTAGTGGCTAATGTCCCTCCACTAAATCATCCTTGGCGGTACATATACTAAGTTTGTTACAAGTTTTATCACTGGAGGACTAGAGGACAAGGGACAGCAAAAAATGCTACACGACACACCGTATGAGGAAGAAGAAAAAAGGCTTAACTAACCGCTAAGCTGGAGCAAAACAAATATCGACAGTAACAATATTAGTATCAGAAGTATCTCGCTCTTCTCTTTTGTAAAGTAAATCTGTACAGACAATATGGGCAGCTCAGTTTTTGTTTCATTTGACACCACATGGACAAAGATAAGACCCTTCTGGAGGAAAGCTCTGTGGTCAGATGAAACAAAAATTGAGATGTTTGGCCACAAAACACAGCAATATGTTTGGAGGAGAAAAGGTGAGGCCTTTCAACCTAGGAGCACCATACCTACCGTCAAGCATGGTGGTGGTAGTATTATGCTCTGGAACTGGTGCTTTACAGAGCGTAAATGGGACAATGAAAAAGGAGGATTACCTCCAAATTCTTCAGGACAACCTAAAATCCTCAGTCCGGAGGTTGGGTCTTGGGAGCAGTTGGGTGGCCACAGGACAATGACCCCAAACACACGACAAAGGTGGAAAAGGAATGGCTAAATCAGGCTAAAATTAAGGTTTTAGAATGGCCTTCCCAAAGTCCTGACTTAAACATGTGGACAATGCTTGAAGAAATAAGTCCGTGTCAGAAAACCAACACATTTAGCTGAACCGCACCAATTTTGTCAAAAGGAGTGGTCAAAAACTCAACCAGAAACTTGCCAGAAGCTTGTGGATGGCTACCAAAAGCGCCTTATTGCAGTGAAACTTACCAAGGGACATGTAACCAAATATTAACATTGCTGTATGTATACTTTTGACCCAGCACATTTGGTCACATTTTCCTGAGTACTTGGACAAGACAAAAAAAATTATCATAAGTTGCATTTTCGATAATTTAGGTATCCGAAAGCAGTTTGTTTGAGGACTGGTTGATAAATACTTACAGTGGAGCAAAACTTTGATTTGCGAATCACTTATTGTACGAACTTTTCGATTTACGATCAACAAACTTAATAAAATACACCGGTGTATGAGCCTTGTCTTAATAAACAGACATTTCATCCAGCTGTTGTGTGTCTCGCAAAGCAGCCATTTTGTACCCGGCAGCACAGCCATTGTGGACGGGCTGATCGACCCAGTGCACACAGCAATGCTGTTGTTAGTCCCAGTGCTACTTTGTGTGCTTTTGAAGTATTGTTTAGCCTTTTTACAAAATGTTTTGCTAGCTTGAAACATCCATATCCAGTGTCCACAGCTTTGTCCACACCTAATGGAGATTTAATTTTTGTATTCCTAATAATTTTATTGACTTAGCTGTTAAAATTAAGGAGTTTTAGGATTTCAAACTATGAGTGGACCATAGGGCTAGTAACAGTGTGTGTTGGCAGGGAGGCTGAATATGTGGATAGTCCAGCTAGTTGTTGTTGTTTTGGTTCCATCCATCCCATCCATCCATTTTCTACCGCGTATTCCCTTTCGGGGTCGCGGGGGGCGCTGGCGCCTATCTCAGCTATGATCGGGCGGAAGGCGGTGTACACCCTGCACAAGATGCCACCTCATCGCAGCGCCTACACAGATAGACAGACAACATTCACACTCACATTCACACACTAGGGACAATTTAGTGTTGCCAATCAACCTATCCCCAGGTGCATGTCTTTGGAAGTGGGAGGAAGCCGGAGTACTCGGAGGGAACCCACGCAGTCACGGGGAGGACATGCACACTCCACACAGAAAGATCCCGAGCCCGGGATTGAACCCCAGACTACTCAGGACCTTTGTATTGTGAGGCAGACGCAATAACCCCTCTTCCACCGTGAAGCCCCGTTGTTTTGGTTTTGTTATTAATTATAAACTTTATCCATCACCCCCTTGTTATGTTTGTTTGATATACAGTACTTTGGAGCACTATATATAGTATTCAAAGTGTAAATCGTTTAACTAAAATATGGAATTTTGTCAAGAACACCATTATTATTCATATTTTATCATTTTTTACTCATATTTACATTGTTTCTTTTAAAGAAATTAGCTTCAAAATAGACAATTTTCAATCTGTTAAAGAACTAATTAAGTTTGTAAATTGATAATGCCTTGATTTATAACACTTTTTTTAAAAGTATTGCAATGTAACACTACAAAATATTTTTTTTATATATATTGTGATTTTTGAAAAACTATTGTGGCAAAATCTAAGGTTTTGACAAACAGTGACACAGTTTTAACTAAATGTAATTAATCACTTTTTTTTCAATATCCTAATTTCCTTGCCGAGAAGTCGACGGTTGCACACTTCAACAAGGATGTCCTTCATTCACTGCAGATTCGACCTTCTGGTGCTTTTTTTCCCCTCTGTCTCTTCAGGTCCCTTTGCTCTGCGAGGAAACCGAGTAACCTAGATTGCGGCGCACCGAGAGGGGAATGGTGAGATGTGATGAGCAGGAAACTGAGCAGACCTAAAGTTTGGCCCCTAATGTTCAAGCTTTCTACTTGTTTTGTCTTCTGTCAAAAATAATGAGTTAACTCCTGTGATTAAACACAAACAAATATTGTATTAATCATGCAAAAACCCAGATTAATGACGCAATTTATTTTGACCATACCTACTCCTTTAACTTAAAGTACCAGTAGAGTGTAAAGACAAGTTGACTTTAAATACTTAATTTCGTTTTATTGCATCCATTAAACCATATGCAATTGTTTTCTACAATCCGCAAAGAATGTGAAAAAAACTTATCAACATCACAAAATGCCACAAATTCCATTGACAATTTTCAATATTGTGATTTGAATATCTTTGCAATTTCCGTGGATTCTACGTCACGGTAGAAACGTTATCAAAGTCATACAGGAAATATGCAAAAATTAGAAAGAGATGTGCTATTTATCATTCAGAATCCTTTGGTAAGGTAAGAACATACAGTATATGCTTGGCTTTTTTATGCATTCGAAATTGTAAATAAATAGTTAAAAATTGAGTCAACAGATCTGTAGTCTCTAAAACAACATCCAGAAAGTGCCAACAATACTCCATTTACATGTCAGGACCTGAAAAGTCACCACCTATGAGCAGAATTGTTAGTATAAGTGCTAACACAGACGGCCTATTTTAGCGGCACATTAAAAGCAGTGGGCTAATGCAAACTTACAGCCGACAGCTGCGTCTGCTTCGTCTCAAACTTGCTAAAAGTAAATTCTAGATTAAAATTCATGCATCTTTCACCTGCTAGTAAACAAATGTGACCATGGACCAAGAGTCTGGTCGACTTTGACTTACTCCGAGGTGGCGACAAAGACGACGTCAACATTTTTTTAACCCTTTGTGTGGCTCGTGATTGACTCTTCATCGAAACGGATATATGTGAGCGCCCCATCGGTCGACATCCCAGCAAGAGTGGAAATATTACATTAAGTGTTTGTTTTATTATGGTTTATTATGGTTAGTTTGTATGTTTAGCAATGCTGCTAGCTATATACTTAAATAAAGCTGCATCCGTTTCGCACTCGGCTTCTAAAGCGTAGTGCTCATCCTCTTTGTGTTTGGGCTCAAAAATATAAGGTTCTGGATTGTAATGTTTCCCAAAGTATTCGTTGTTGGCTCTCACTAACCACTTTAGCCCAACTGTATGACCCCTTTTAATTGCGGATGGCTACCTGAAAAGCGGTGCGGATGGTTATATGTTCAGTGATCAGGTCAATGCAGACTTTGACTGACAAATGTCTCCTAAAAATAAACCCCTAAGGTAAAACTGTTACTAAGTTTTGAGCAAATACATGTAGTGCATTAATGTAACATTTTTTAAAGAAATTCCTCAATGACATTCTGACATTACCTTTGCATTTGTGCCCAAACATCACGGTATTTTTTAAAATCGAATTTAAATGATGCAAGGAAGTAATAACCTGTGATTAATCATGAATAACGTAAATACTGGATTATAAAATTATACTTATTTTTTTAGTTTTGAACCCTGCGGCTTATGAAACCAGGCAGCTATTATTTTGGATTTTTTTTAAATCAAGCAGAGACACTGAAAAGGTGTGTTATTGTTTGTGTTATGGCGCCATCTTCTGGATGAGTTTTCTCACTGCAAGTGCTGCAATGCCCTTCTGTTTAGAGCTTTCAACCAGAAGTAGAAGTGCCATTTTGTCTCCGAATTGTCAATAGTGCTCGAAAAGATTCTTAATTCATCACTCCAAGCAACGTTTGTAAGTTATACAATATGACTAATACAATTCTTACTTACTTAATCATCCCATGTGTGATGTCTGTAGGAGTGTTTTCATGCACATTTGTATGTGCTGTCATAATGTAATAAAGCTAGAATCGAAAATATCAGTTAATATGCCAACTGTGATGACTCTTCTTCGGCATGGTAATGCCGGTGTTGTTTTCCCGAGGATGCGTCGAAGCAGAACACAGCAAAGGTAAGACATAAAGGTATTTATTAAATAATGAAAGGCTAGGAACAAAAACACTGGTGTGAAGAGAAAAGGTAAACAAAAGACGCTAGCGTGAAAGCTGGGATAAACACAAGGAAAACTAAAACTTGGTACGAGGACACAAAAGAGTAAACAAAAACATTCAGCATGAAAGCTGGAATATAAAATGGCTTAGCGTAAGAGCTAGCGAGAAAATACATACGAATGAAAGATGAGAGTCGTCACTGTAGCACATAGGCAAATTAGGATCCGAGAATGAATGAACAGAAAAGGTGAGCTTAAATAGGAGGGTGATAATTAGTAGCAGGTGTGCGGGGCGAGACTAGCAGGTGGACTGATGAGTGACCATGGTGACAAAGCAAACGTGAAATAAGGAGTCGGAGAAATATACAAAATAGAAAAATAAATAGTGTAGATCTGAGCAGCAGATCGCAACACCAACATGTTTATGAGTGTCTTTGTTAGTATTATTAACTTACAATGTCATTCTTTTTGTATTGTTTAAGTTTTGTAAATTCAGCAAAATGTCCCTGTGGAGTTATTGAGTCTTATTAGCTGATTGGAGAACTGGCTTCCGCAGCTCGTCGGTCCATGCCGATCATTTCTGTTTTGTTTGACATGCGACAGACACCCGATTGGAAACAATTGAGGTATCTAAATAAGCATTTACAATTTTTTTCTGTGTAAATAACTCATTTCACAACCAGGGTTGGGTATCGAGTATCGATTGGAACCGGGACTAACTTTACGATTCACCCGGAATCGTTCAAAAGTTTAAATTTCGATTCCTGGTTTCGATACCCAGTCCGCCGACCGGAAAAAAAGAATAAGTCCACCGACCGGAAGAAGAAGCCGCTGAACACCAACGAAGAAGTGCCCACTGCCGGAAGTGTTAGCATAGCCGAACCTATGTAGCCGAGCGAGTAAGCCAAGCATGGATAGCTTTATTTTACTAAAAAAAATGAAATATCGGCGAAATGTAACACGTGCGACAGGACTGTTTCGTGCTTAAGGGGGTGCACGTCGAACATGATGAAACACCTCCGAGTTCATGGAGTACAAATAAATGCGTGTCCCGTCTTTGACGCGCTGCGCCGACCGTCCTCCTCTACCTCTTCCTCTGGCTCCGGCTCCGACGCCCAGCCTGGCACCTCGGTAAGTAAAACAATATATATGCAATAAATAATGTGTTTTGCGCCAACGTTGAGGCAGCTAACAAATTAGCCCGCATATTTTTTCAGAGACAATTTACAACCTGCTAGCCAGGCTCCGCGATGTGCTCGGCGTACTCTGTTCACCGTAGCGGCAATGGGGAAGATGTTGGTGCCACAGACGGAAGAGTGCCACAGAAAAGTCACTGCACACATAGTCAAAAGACTGCATCCCTTTTCAGAGGTGGAATCTCCAACATTTAGGTTAGTTAAGCAATAACGTTAGAGCTAAGCTAATTGATACTGGGCTAAACAGTAACAGCAACATTACATGTTTGTTTATGTTTGCAGGGATATGGTGAAAACTTTCAACCCAAAATACATACCACCTTCCAGGGACTACTTGTCAAACACATTGATCCCGGCATGGAACAAGAAGAATCGGAATCGATAATCGTCAGGAATCGGAATCGAAACAAAGAATGGGAATCGGAATCGTTCGAATTCAATCGATACCCAACCCTATTCACAACGTATATATCTGCGGATTAAAATCAGGTGTTGCTAATATATGTAAAAATATGTTTTTTTCTAAAATTTAGTGGGTGCGGCTGATATACAGCCCGGAAAACACGGTAATTCAAATTCAAAAGATTTCGATTTTTTCAAAAAACACCACTTGTGAGCGTTGGTTGGCCTCGTGTGCATCATTAAACACAGATTCCAGTGTTAGTGTTTGTTTAAGCAGGTCTGATGTTGTGTTTCCAGGCGTTGTCCCTTCACAAACACACACACACACACATACACAATGTCAACTTGATACACAAGCTGCGAGCGCCGAATTCATAATTAATGTCACTTTTAGTGTTTGGTTTCAATCCGTAAAAGGACAGCACGCTAAAAGTGTGTAAAGATTTTTTTTTTCTGCAAATAACGTGTGTTCTTTATCTGGAGCGGGGCTTTAACAGACCCCGGGGGAGTGCTGGCGTTCGGGGTGTGTGAGGAGAAAGGTTGTCTGGAGTGTGGCGGGCGTGTGGCGGCATGACAGCACCTACAGATCAGCCACTGTTTAGGGGAGTGGCCCACACCGAGGCCAAAGCCCGGTTAGACCCAGCCCAAGCCTCTCATTAGTCATCCGGGTGCCTCGCTTCTTTTTGGAGTGGTTAAAGAGACGGGGAGGGTGGGGGCTGGCGAGGGACCGGCAGGACCGCCGTACTCCACTCCCAGCGCCATCACAAGGCGACCTCATCAAAGCGAACGCTCGTAATTTGTCACAGAAAGCAGCCAATTAACATATGTTAAGGAGGAGGGAGGACGAGAGGATGGGAGGAGGGGGACAGCGGGTGAAAAAAAAAAAAAAAAAAAAAGATAGCTTATGATTAAAGAGTCTGCACAGCTGCACGGAATCAAGACGGCAAAGGAGAGGTTTGAAAGAGACCTCAGAGCAAGTAATCTGATAAAGCCTACTGTTACTTCACCTCTTACGGGTGCAGAAGGAGAATGAACTAATGCAGACAAACAAATATCAAATTACCGCCGCCAGGCTCAAGATTTGGCAGAGTGCCTGTGAGCTCAACATGGCTGCAGTGCAGGCCACTGTATCACACATGACCCTCGCCCCGTCCCTGCTGCTGTTTGACCACATTCTATATTTAGTCCAGCACTGTGCATGGCGGTTCTGCTAAAACTCCCAGGAATGTATTCCCTTTTTTAAAGCAGGTGCACAGGAATTCCTGTTTTTTGTTGGTTTTTTTTGCATTGTTTCCTCTCACCAAACCCAGGTTACAGTCTGACTTGTTTGCTTTGAAATCCTCCTTGTTTGGTTTCCGCAACGTTATTTATGTATGAATGTCTGCGCGTTTGCCGACGATGTTATTGTCGACGTCGTCGTCGTCGGCGGTAGGAATATCTTGTGAGGGGAGTCGCAGGATAGTTTGCCTTGTTGTCGGTGGCAGGTTGAATGCATTAGCGGTGCACGCCGATGCCATTCTGTTATCTGCCGTCTCGCCGCCATGCCTCTGCCTTGTCTCTGATCACACGAGGCTGACAAGCCAGTTTGGGTCGTAGTCTGCTGCCGCGTCTTTTGCTACGTGACTCTTTCAGTAACCAGAACAATTTAAAAAAGGAGAATCAGGGATGAATATTTGAACACATTTGAGAGATTTATACATTTAGTTATGGAGAAACCCCTACATATTTAGATATAACTTTAGTGTTCATATCTGCTTTTTATATTTTTTAAGTAAACATATTTTCCAGCCCCCTCCTGCTCTATCACCGATAAGAATATCATGGAAATTTCCCAATTTTTTATCAATATCTGCAGTAGTACCCAGCTGGTGAACAGTTTAACTGGGATGGAAATTATGTTATGTTAGGTATTCAAACGTATGTTTTGATTTTGCAAATTTATATCTCATGAATTAATTGTAAGACAAAATATGTAAATAATTCAAGTGTGATTAAAAATAAGTAATTTTCTTTTCCGACTTAGGCAACACACTAGTGTATTAATGTAGTGTAGTGGAATATAATACAACAACATCTTTGAAAAGATAGTCATAGCCCAAAACTTTGGCAGTGATTTTAATTGTGTGGACTTAATAAAAAATGGTATCACTTAGTTCTTCAGCTGTCGTATTTCTGATTGATTTGTATATTGAACTTGTAATGTGCAATTGTTTGTATGATATTTTGTCAAAGCTTCAAAATCATTCCTTGTTCTAAAGAAAGGTCAAAACCTTAAAGAATTGTACACGTTTACTTCTTTCCAGGATTATCCTGAAAACTTAAAACAAGTTATACATCATCTATCCTGTAACCCTTGTTCAAACATGTATATTAGGAGTGCTCAAAAAAGTGATTCACATCAAAAATGCGATTGTTATTAATTATCAAATTTTTTAAATTGATTTATAATTTATGAAAATCGATTTTTAAGATTTTCTTTTGTTAAGAATGGATTTTTAAAAGTATTTTTTTAGGCCATCTGCGTACTTACTCGCATCAATACATATGCAAAAATTACAATAATCAAAAAATAGGTTTTATATATATATATATATATATATATATATATATATATATATATATATATATATATATATATATATATATATATATATATATATATAAAACCTATTTTTTGATTATTGTAATTTTTGCGAGAATCGGTTGAATCAAATAATATATATATATATATATATATATATATATATATATATATATACACACAAACAAATACTGTACATACATACATACATATACATATATACATACAAATACATATATGTATATGTAAACACATATATATATATATATATATATATATATATATATATATATATATATACACACACACCTATACAAACACACACATACATAGGTCAAAGTTATATTATGGGTGTTAAATTCATCACATAAACATTTGATAAAATAAAATGTGTATAAATTAATCTTGTAAAAAATTCAAAAAATGTTCCCCTGGATGACATTCTGACAATTGTATCTGTGTCCAAATACCGGGGTCTTTTTTGTGTTTGTTGAAATCATGTGAGAAAGGACTAACCTGGGATTAATCATGATTAATCCACATTCAAAAAGTGTTAGTAATCTACCCATCGTTCCACGCAGAAGTGGTCAATGCCGTGGTCACTCAGTGTGTTTTTGCAAGCTTAAAAAAGATAAAAATCAGAAAAGCCTGCATGTATAAATCATGACTGTTTCTTTTTTCACTCCTATTTTTGCCATCAAGCATCCATCGTTACTTATTTATCCCCCCCCCCCCTCTCCGCCCTCCCATTTGGGGGAGTAAAGGGCGAGAGTGGAAGAAGAGCGCTTGGTTGTGTTTGGTTCACAAGGTCCCGTCTTCTACATCTGCTTTGCAGTGAAGGATCCTGACTGGCCGGAGTTCCCCCTTACCCTGCACGCACCACGACTACCATCATCATCACCACCACCGCCACTCAAATCCCTCCGCTACGAGGACAGCTGCATCGTTCACATAACCTCGCTTGCCCCCTCCCAGTCCCCCCACCACCACCACCCCAGCTAATGATAGCAGAGCATGTCCCCTTTCGCAAGCTTTTTTTTATTTTTTTCCACACACGACAACAGACGAGTGGGCACATACGCCTTTTTTCCTCCCATTTATTTTTCTCATATCACTCAATTCCTTCCCTTTTCTCCGGCACCCTGAGAAAAATCCCCCTTGCCTTCTGACCCAAAGAAGGCCTGAGAATGTGAACACACACACACACACACACACGCACACACAACATTGACTCCATACTGTTTTTTGGTTTTTTTTCACTCCACACTGCAAGTGACCTGCATCACAGCTGTGTGTGGGAACTTGCATGGTGGAGTGTGTGAACACATGTGTTTGCACATACCTGCACACGTTCACACTGCATGTGTCAAGCATATTTCTATTGTGCGTGTTCTTGTATTTCTACCCTTCTTGAGACACCAACAAGGAAAAGTACCTTCCATATGAGGACTGGTGAACAAGTTAGTACATAAATCATGGTCCTAATACGGAAAACCATTTAATCTAATAGAGAATGTCTCATTTGCACCCCTGGTGGTGAAATCTATCAAAATGAGGGTGGTCCCAAAAAGGAGGGATTTTTCAAACTGACTGTGTCGGTTTTAAAAGTGCTCCCCCTCTGGTCAACATATGAAATAAGAAGTGTGTGTAAAAATTGAAAGTGCTCCCCCTTTGGCCAATATATGGAAGTACAAATGTGTGTAAGAAAGTGAAATATTCCACCTTTGGCTAAAATCAATTTAAAAAACAAAAAAAATATGTATATACAGACATACTGTAATAACTTGAAGTGAATAATGAAGATTTAAAAAACAATTACAAACAATTTCGTCAGAATTTTGCCTCTTGAAATTTCGATTATTATGATAATATTGCCCAAATTTTAAAGTTTTCTTATAAAAATTGTGACTTTTGTTGAGTAAAATTGTGATTCTTTTCATACAAATGTTAAGTTTTTCTTGTAAAATTGTGACTGTTATTGAGTAAAATTCCAACTTTGTTTATAATATTGCACAAATGTTCAGTTTTTCTTGTAGAATTTTGACTTGCGTTGAGTAAATCCCAGTTTTTCTTGTGAAATTGTGACCTTTTTCTTGTGGAAATCCAACTAATTTTCCACGACAAGATCTTTTATATTTGCCTAGTATGTATATATTATTAATGTTGTAAATACAAATCTTTATATATCTAGAAAGGGTGGTCCCAACGAGGTAGGCATTATTCCGAGGTCTTAAGAAGGCGACAAATACAAGAATATGTGTGTGTGTGCAGAAGCCTACAGTGCATTATACCAAATAAACAACTTATTACACGTGTACTTAACCAAGGAGAGCTGGTGAGCGCCGGGGGCTAATCCCGTGTTATCGTTTCGAGCGTTTCTCCCTTGATTTAAGGAAGAGGAGCCCAAGATGGTTAGCTCCACAGTGAGGAGGCGGGAGGAAAACCAAAAAAAAGCATTTGCGTCCACTTCCCACATACTATTCCTTCTCACTCGCCTCTCGCGCTCCCGCTATATACTCTGCCTTCTTCTCATTCCTTCTCCCTGTGGATTTTGCACCGCTCATCCTTGTTTTCGACCATCTCTCAGAACTGGGTCAGCATTTTGAAGAACACGGGAGGAAAGAAGAAGGGAAAAAAAGTGTGTTCTTCCAATGAGAACACTCCAAGTAGTCCGCTTATCAAATTAAGCTGTCAAAAAGCACATTAATAACAGGCAGCTCAAATCTCCTCACGCGGCTAGAGAGAAGTAACGGATGATCTCTCTCAGGCTGGGTAAAGAAACACCAAGGGCACTAATGATTTTCACAGGTTGCTGCCCCCTTGTATGTTTATCCCACTCAGATTGACCCCTAATAAGATTACTGGCCGTCTATGAGGGGAAGAAGCCGTCATTTCCAGCACAAATAGGACGTACCGCATGCAAAATTAAAAAGAGCTGAACGTGTGCGTATACACGCGTGGCTTCTTTCATCTCCTCGCAGAGGGATGACGATTAAACAATTGTCAAGTCGACAGCGAGGATACGCCGAGTCTATTGAAGCAAAAGTGCAAGAAACGTCTTTGAAGCTTACATTGTAAAATATAAACAGCCCATAGGCACGTTTTGTCACAAACCTCTTGGTTTCTATTGAGCGATTTGTCACTCATTCCAAAATGTGAGGCAGAGAGAGAAAGTTAACACTCTTCACGCCGCTCGCATTGCATATGCCCGGGACGCAGGAAGCAAATTAACAACTTGGCGTGCAGATGGCGGGGAGGAGAGAAAACAGCCCCCGTGACCTCACAAGTCGAGTCCAAGCCGTGTGTTTTCTCAACGGCGGGTTGTTCGCTCGAATAGACGCCGCGTCTCGAATAATCCCCAGGAAAAATAAACTGGTGGCAATTGGAATTACCTCGGTTCATAGATGCAATGTTCAACACGTTGGACGATCTCGGAGCATTGCTAACCAAAACAGCAGCCCTTACTGAGGCATGCTACAAGTCTCCTATATGATTCACACGTTGTAAACAAGTTCCTTGCACGGGTGAAAAACGATCTCATCTTTATGTTTCAGTCTCGTCTGCAGATTAGTTCCACCCATCCACACTCACACCGAAATTGTACCTACTTTAGTCAGTTTACCTTGAGTTGAACGTTGTTATAGTATACATACAACTACTTGTATGCATAACATTAACTAACTCCAAAATTTTAACACAAATGCAATTATGTTGTCAGAATACCCCAAAGGGGGAATTTTTTTTTTTTTTAAATAAATAAATAAATAAAATTAAACAATGATATATATATATATATATATATATATATATATATATATATATATATATATATATATATATACATATATATATATATATATGTCTTGATTGGATTATCCAGAGAATAGTGCTCGATACCGTGGTAGAGCGCAATATGTAGGTGTGGGAAAAAAATCACAAGACTACTTCATCTCTACAGATCTGTTTCATGAGGGGTTCCCTCAATCATCAGGAGATTTTTTTTTTCTCCTGATGATTGAGGGAACCCCTCATGAAACAGATCTGTAGAGATGAAGTAGTCTTGTGATTTTTTTCCCACACCTACATATATATATATATATATATATATATGTATATATATATATACATATATATATTATATTTATATATATTATATATATTATATATAAAAATATATATATAAATATATATATATATATATATATATATATATATATATATATATATATATATATATATATATACATATATATATACACACGCATATATATATATATATATATATATATATATATATATATATACGATTGCATTACATCCGGAGATGCTTTCTTCTTCATTCACCTTAGGTGAATGGAGCCTTGGCCAGGAGAACTTGATATCTTCAGACGGTGTCCAGCGGTCATTGGGTGTTTCGACCCTGAACCGTAACACCCTACCGCTGGTGGGCCGGCAGTGGTGGCCAAGTCACTGCCTATCTCCTCCTCCTGGCTTCCAGCTCATCTCATCTAATATATATATATATATATATATTATATTTATATGGGATGTAACGGTACGTGTATTTGTACTGAACCGTTTCGGTACGGGGGTGTCGGTTCGGTTCAGAGGTGTACCGAACGACACGGACATATTAAGTAGCGCACCGCACGTTGTGTAAACAAAGCACACCGAGGCACCATGAATTGATTTACGTATGGATCCCGACTTAAACAAGTTGAAAAACGTATTCGGGTGTTCCCATTTAGTGGTCAATTGTACGGAATATGTACTGTACTGTGCAATCTACTAATAAAAGTTTCAATCAATCAAAAAAAAAATATATATATATATATATATCAAACCTTTGCATGACATAACAATTTTTGGATTTCCACCTGTAGCTAACTTTATTATAACAAACTATAAAATAACAACAACATATAGTTGTAACTCTATTGTAATTATTATAAAATAACGACAGTATATAGCTGTAACCTTATTGCAATTAGCTGCACAACTGCAATTGCCAAGTTAAAACAGAGGTTTTCAAACTGTGGTACGTGTACCTCCATCTAGTGGTAGGCCAAAATATCACATAATTTTCAAACACAGTGTTACTGTTCAAAATGTGTGTAATGTTACAGTGGCCAAAAATATTGAATATACTTGTTAATTAAAACTTCTGCCTTGTTTTAATGAATACTTAGGCCTACTGTGCTACTGCATTTTAATGATTGTGGCACAAGTGTTTTCTGAGGTGGTGAAAAAGATTTGGAAATAATCGTAGAATCACAGCTTTGAAGTGACAGTAGCGATATTTCACAGACGATTACGGTAAATGTTACTGTGAAATTAAAGCTACTATTAATAACTTACAATGAACATTTTGACTTACATTCAAATAAAGTCCTCCTGGAGGTGTGTACACAAACACACAACTGTGTCCCTATTTTCCTAACAGCAAAAGTCTACTTAGCATTTTTTCTTTTTTCAGACCCCCAGCCCCTGATTTTCTCACACCCTCATCCTGTTTGCATGGGTCCCGAGGGGGCCGCTTGGAGGATGGACGCGGCGAGGGGGGAGCCTGGGAGCCACGACAGGTATCTCCCACACTTCCTCCGCTATTTTTAAAAGCATGAGGCCAGTGCACGGCCCAAAATAAGTCAGAGGCCATTTTTATCCCAGATGATAGCGGCGGCGACTCCTCCCTGTCTTACTCACACACACGCACACTGCCAAAAAAGTTAACAAGCAAAATAGGGGGGGACAAAAAAACAATGGAAGTGTCACTGTATTGAGCATGCTCAAATGCACAAGCGGCAGACAAAAGTCAATATCAAGGCTGAGCTATTTCTGTAAAGAGCACTATTTAGGAAGTGTGGGCCGGGTGCCAGTATTCTCCTCGCTATAGTCTGGGCGATAGATAGACCTCACCTCTTTCCTCTCTCTCTCACTCCTAACCCTTTTTCCAACTCGACCCTCGCTCCATTCTCAGCTGTCTCTCCGAGGTTATTTGTATTTCCACCACTTTCAATCAGAATAGTAACACTCTTGCATTTTGACCAATCGCGATTAATCGTGGTGAATTACTTTTTAATGACGTTTGTCGAGAAAAAATTCAATACAACCTGAGTGCTGTCAAACGGTACCATTTTTTATCACAATAATAACATTGTTGCATTTTGACTTATCGCGATTAATCGTGGTGAATTACTTTTTAATGACGTTTGTCGAGAAAAAAGTAAACAAAAAATGAGTGCTGTCAAATGATACCATTTTTCATTAGAATAATAACACTTTTGTATTTTGATTAATCACGATTAATCGCGGTGAATTACTTTTGAATAATGTTTGTTGAGGAAAAGTAAACAAAAAATGAGTGCTGTCAAACGGTACCATCTTTAATCGGAACAACACTTTTGCATTTTGACTAATCGCGATTAATCGTGGTACCTTATTTTTTAATTATGTTTGTCGAGAAAAAAGTAAACAATAGGGAGCGCTGTCAAATGGTACCATTTTTAATCAGAATAACAACACTTTTGCATTTTGACTAATTGCGATTAATCGTGGTGAATTACTTTTTAATAGCATTTGTCAAGAAAAAAGTAAACTAAAAATTACTGATGTCAAATGGTACCATTTTTCATCAGAATAACAACACTTGCATTCTGACTAATCGTGATTAATTGTGATAAATTAATTTACTATAACCTCACTGCTTTTCTCTCTCTCTCTCCCCGCCCTTTTTCCAACCCAGCCCTTGCTCCATTGTCAGCTCTCTCTCCGAGGTTATTTGTTTTTCCACCGGCTCGAACCGCAGCGCTTTAGCCAGGTGAAAGCATCT
Source organism: Nerophis ophidion (assembly GCF_033978795.1). Taxonomy (NCBI): domain Eukaryota; kingdom Metazoa; phylum Chordata; class Actinopteri; order Syngnathiformes; family Syngnathidae; genus Nerophis; species Nerophis ophidion. The sequence goes on along the minus strand of NC_084617.1, from coordinate 47,449,408 downwards.
CAAAGAGAGAAAGTGAGGCCCCCCGCTCCATATTGAAGTGAAGCTATGGGCTGGAGTTTCAAACAAAGTGCCCCCCTCATTCATTATACATGATACTGCACTGAAAATCTCCTTCCGCAACACCATCGCTTCTCCTTTCGCTCCATCTTCCTGCTCCTCTCCATTCTCCTGTCCTCCCTTCACTTCCCTTGCACCGGACAAAGCATCCATAAAGCATGAATAAAAGTAATGACATCACGAGCTGCACTTTGGAAGAATTGTAAAGGAGAAAAAAAAGAAAAGACATGCGTCACGGCCAAAAGAAGAGTTTCGGTATATTAGTGAAAAGTTGTTTTGACAGACAGAACGTCAATCAACTGGTGTGGACTTTGGCAGTTCAAAGCCGCTTTCTTGTCCAAGTGTTGACTTTTCGCACAATTTACACATTTGGTGTCGACAGCCTTTTTCAAGAGCGCCCGGTCAAAACTTCCTGATGCCCATCAGCATCGATTTATTGGGAATTTGCGAGAAACTGCATGGAAGCAGAACACTTGAGTCATTTTTTCTTCCCCCTTGGATCCATGTGTCAACACAAGATCTTCTAAAAATACTCGATAGCAGAAGCGGCGGTGGCGTCGGCGGGCAGATTGCGGCAGAGGAAAGATGCTTCAGATGGATGCGAGCCCGCAAAACAGAGCCACCTCTGTGTGCGTCTCGCCGGACCGTGCCGCCGAGTGACTCTGCTACGTCGCAGACGTGACAAAGATAAATTACAGTTTCTTGTATTTATTCATTTTTTGACACTGGATGCAGTCCAAAAAGAAACAAGCTTGGCGTTGCCACAGGTGGGCCCCCTTGTGTTTAATCATGGAGAATATTTTAGCTTGACACCACCACATTATATCAAAACTAGTGCTGTCAAATTATACTTTTTAAAGTCAGACACTTTGGCATTTCAATAATGACGATTAATCGTGGAAAATTACTTTTTTCATAATTTAAATAAACTTAAAAAAAGGCACCAATATTTGGACACAAATGCAATGTTATAGTTATTGTGTTAATTGTTCAAATGTTTTACTTGAATGTCATTCATTTGCTCAAAACTTGATAAAAGTTGTATATGAAGTCCAGTCAGGGTGTACAGTATAGTTTTGCCAGTGAGGAGAGGAGTTTACCTTGACTTGATTGTAATATAGAGTTGTTGTTTTTTTTCTTTTTACCAAATCATCGCTATTTATTTATATTTTTAATCGTGTTTTAATTTTCCTGTGGGAACTCTCCTGAAGGAAACGATAAAGTATTGTCTGTCTAACTATCTGTTTGTAAAAAAAACTATAAAAAAATTAGTGCTGTCAAAATATTGTATTTTTAAATCTGATTATTCATGCATTATTGATTAATCGTGAATAATCGCAAAAAAAAAACTTTAAATAGTCCACAGTATTTTGACACAAAAACAATGCTATTGTCAGAATGTCATACAGAAACTTTTTTTTTTATTTCACTTGATTGCACCTGATTTATTTTGCTAAAAACTTGTTGAAACTTTTATCAAAAGTCCAGTCACGGTGTACAGTATTTTTGCCAGTGAGCACACTAGTTTACTTTGACTTGATAGTAATATGTACAATCTTTGTTATTTAATTGAGGAAAAGATATGAAAATTTGTGTTGTGAAAGCATTTTTAAATCAGATTAATCATACTTTTGCGTTTCGATTAATAATGATTAATCGCTGAAAATACTTACACAATGTTTAGACACACATGCAACGATGTCAGATGAATTTGTACATGTGTGCTCGTCATTTAATTGCTCAAAACTTGCTAAAAGTTTAATCCAAAGTCAAATCAGGGTGGATGTTTTGCCATTGAGCATACTAATTTACCTTGACTTAATTGTAATTAAGTAATTAACCAAATTACCGTAATTTATTTGTGAAAAAATATACAATGGAGTGCTGTCAAAAAATGGCATTTTTAATCAGATTAATCACACATTTGCATTTTGATGAATTGTTATCAATCAGAGAAAACTACTTAAAAAGACCACAATAACTTCACATAAATGTAATGATATTGTTAGAATGTCATAGAGGAACATGTTTTTATTATTTTTTCTTGAATGCATGTCCTTTATTTATTCCAAACTAGCTAAAATTTTTTAACGAAAGTCCAGTCAGGGTGTACAGTATTTTTTGCCATTGAGCTCAATAGTTTTCGTTAACATGATTATAATATATGGTATTTTACCAAATCATCAATATTTAATTATGAACAAGTATAGACGAATTAGTACTGTCAAAAGATTAAATATTTTAAATCGGATGATTCACACCTATGCATTTTGATTAATCGTGATTAATCGCAGAAAATTACTTTTAAATAAGACGATATTTTGACGCAAATTCAATGTTTTGACGCAAATTAAACGACCGGTCTGACAGAATGTCAGACTGGTCATTTGTTTGTTCAAAATTTGCAAAAACTTGTATCTAAAGTCCTGTCAGGAGGCACTTTTTGCCATTGAGCACACAAGTTTACCTTGACTTGATTGTAATAAATGTTTTTTTTACCAAATTATCGTTATTTAGCTGTGAAGAAGTATACAAAAATAAGTGTCGCCAACATATTAATATTTTAAATCAGATTAATCACACTTGGATTTTGATTAATCGTGATTAATTGCAGAAAAATATTTTTTTAAAGATCCCATTTTGACACAAATGCACTGTTATTTTCAGAATGTCATACAGCTTTTACCTGAGTGTACCTCATTTAATTGCTCAAAACTTACTAAAAGTTTTTATTTTAAGTACAGTCAAGGTGTGTTTTTGCCTTTGAGCACACTAGTTTACCTTAACTTGATTGCAATATATAGTGTTTTACCAAATATTCGCTATTTAATTGTGAAGAAGTATGCAAAAGTTAGTGCTGTCAAAAGACTTAATATCTAAATTACATTAATCACACTTTTGCATTTAAATTAAATGCAATTAATTGCAGAAAATTACTTGCATGCATGATTAAAATTAATTTAAAGAAAACTTTAATATTTGCAAATAAATGCAATTTTTTGTCATGTCATGCAGGAGTTTAAGAAAAATGTTTTACTTGAATACAGGTCATTTATTTACTCAAAACCTGCCAACAGTTTTATCGACAGACAAGTCAGGGTATTTTTTTTTTCCATTTAGCACACTACTTTGACTGGATTACAATAAATAGTATTTTACAAAATTATAGGTATTTGTCGTGGATAACTACACAAACATTAGTTTGGTCAAAAGATTACATTTTTAAAATGGCTTGCATTTTGATAAATCGTGATTAATCGCAGAAAATCAGTTAAAAAAGAAAACATTTTGACACAAATCCATCATACAGAAACGTATTTGAATGCACGTCAGTTATTTGCTCAAAACAGTTGTATCAAAAGTTCCATCTGGGTCTTTTTTGGAGTGAAGTCTACCAGTCGGAGTCTCTGCACTCACAGGAGCAGGTATGATCCAAATAAAATGTGTGATTAATCTTCATATGAACATAATAATTGCCATAACCGGTCGTGAATAATCGCACGAGTTAGAGTGCTTTGGCAGCCCTGTCAAAAACATTTACAGTACACTGTAATTAACTGCAAAATCAATTAGTAATAACTTTTTGGGAATAAAGTGTAGAATCACAACTCTGAAGTTACAGTAAATTATTGTAGCAATATTTCAGTCAAATTACTGTAAATGTTACCTTGAAATCAATGCAATTATAGGCAAGTAATTGACCGTGGATTTAAAATGAACTTTTTGTTCAACGTAATGTAATACTCAAATACAGGCCTCCTCCGAATAAATGAGTTAACTTTTTTTTTTTTTTTTAAACAGATGTGGTAGTCCATAGGGTTCCTCACTCGATCTCAGGATGGCAGTCGAAGTGTTTGAGAGAGTTGCGAGGAAGTTAATTAGTTTAAAAACGTGTTACCTCCTTTTTTGTACATTGACATGCTCACGTCAAGACCGCACAGTTCAGTATTTAGACGGAAAAAGTACAAACGTGGCTCTACTCTAAATGTTTCTCTTTGTCTTATCATGCAAAGCTCCGTCTGTACTCCCCAACCCCTGCAAGTCTGCAACAACTCCCTCGCTTGCTCCCTGTCCAAATATTCCAGGAAGCATTGCGAGGTGTTTCGGGTGTCTCTTTATAGGTGGGCTACAGCTGACGTTACCATTGTGTGGTCAGCACACGGCTGCTTGCCTGCAAGACCACCCAGTCGGCTGCTGCCGCCGCCACCGCCACCATCGTGACCGACAGGCCAGGCAGGAAACAGGAAACAGGAAGGAGGAGGCAGGAAATCCTGTCCGACTAGATCGCTATGTCCATTACAACATCACCATACCGCGTCGGCTTTCTTTTTGTCTGATTTCAAAGCACTGAAGCCTGAAACTAAAAACTGTATTACAATTCCTTTTTCTTTGTTTTATTTTTTTTCCCCCCAAGACGTGAAAGAAAGAAATAAAAAAAAAGAAGGAAATCATTGTGAATACACAGCAAGAAAATAAAGGCATAAACAATCAGACAGGATACAAACACACAGAGAGACAGACAGGCAAACAAAGAGAGGCAGAGAACACAAAGCGGGGCGCAGCCAAAAAAGGGACTTTATGGAAAAAATATTCTAAAGTGTGTTTTACAATACAATTAAACATCAAAGGCTGCATCTATTCCGCTGTGATCTTTAACACCCCAGTGAACAGCCCCCCCGACACACAGTTACAACACACACTAACGCAAACACTGCTGAGCATCGGCGCTAATTACTAGAGAGAGATGCAAAAAAAAGGACATATTTAAATATACGCATTCCCTGTAAAGTGTGGTATTTTTTAAAAAGTTTATAAAGTAAGGGGTTATATGATAAGAGTGAAATTAATGATATGTTTCATGCATTAATACAAGTCTCGAGAGGCCTTTAGGAGCAAAAAATGAGCATTACTGTATCACACCTTATAACAGCTCTTTCTATGCATTATGATGTGATGACTCCTGTATCACCTTTTTTCTTTGCAGCCAAATAGGCAAAGATTATGTCAAATTACTGTACTTTGATATCTCGCACCATGCCAACATGGTTAAAAAAATATATATATTTAAAACAACATGAAAAAAACTTTAAAGCACAGTAAAAGGGGGGGGGGGGGGGGCTGTTAAATTATTTGCTTTAACATGAGCGCCTGTGATGTTTCAATGAAGCAAAACATTTTTTCCATAAGGAGTGAATTCTGAAGTGGGCTTTTTTTTTTCTCTGCTGGATTACATGTCTTTGTGGTTTTCCTGTGCGATATTAAAAAAAAAAAAAAAAAGGAACCATACACACTCTGGGGTGAGTCCCCACTTTGCGCGGACATTTATGTTGAGAATGAAAAATATTGGCATTCATGCGCACACCGATCACACACACATATGTCCATTTTTCATCTTACACTCTTGGCTAAAGTTAGGAAAAAAAAATAGCAGATTGTTTTTGACATGAGTTTAACACGTTTTAAAGCATGTCCATGGGGGACCTAATAGATTTCAGTGGTCTTCTCTTGGTAGATGTATCACAACACCATAACTGCTGTTTGATATAGGTACACAAGTGCACACACACGCACACACACATACAGTCCTTCCTTTAAGTAAAGCCTCACTGAGCCCCTAGTGTACAGCAAAGTGCCCTGACAATCGGCTCAATGCCCTCGGCCAATCAGGGCCACACGTGACCCTCTAATCCGACTCTGACAAGTGTGTGTCGTCATTGTTGGTTTTGTGAATCAGTGACCCTAAAATGTCAAAAAGGGAAGGGGTTAAGAGAGGGGTAACAAAAAACTGTGTTAATAGGGGACAGAGCATCCTTTTTTATTTTGTCTATATGCATGCACAGGGGGGTTCTTGCAGATTACAGTGCTGGGCTGACACAGTCCACAGTGTGTAATCGTGCGTCCACATGCGAACACTCACCTTCCCTTTGAGCGGATTAACCTAACGCTATAACTCCCAAGAGAGCAACAGGCCAGACAGGACAACTTCACGGACCATGGCCACAGCAGTGGGACCCACAGTTTGTCGTGTGCACTACCATGAATTGATTAACGTGGACCCCGATTTAAACAAGTTGAAAAACGTATTCGGGTGTTACCATTTAGTGGTCAATTGTACGGAATATGTACTGAACTGTGCAATCTACTGATAACAGTATCAATCAATCAATCAAAACTAAAACATTGTCCAATTTCTAAATTGCCCCTCTGGAATTCAATTGAATTGTGGTAAAATACAGAATAAAAAGACATTGCACAATAAAAATGGCTTTGAAAATTGTCATTTGTACTTGAATTGTTCCTGCTCTCACAAGTCAAATGGGGAATCTGCATTAAAGTGGTATTTGTTGTTAAAAAATCATTAGGGGCATACAAAATCGATGCAGTTTTGCGACAGCGTTATTGTTGAACTCACCTCCGTGCCGGCTGCACAGGGGAAACAGACAGAGTTTGAGTTCCCGTCCAAAGGCCCATCTTTATGTTTTTGCATACATATTTAGTTTCTGGGGTTGCAAGTGGGTAACAAATGAGAGGGGTTAATGAAGGTCCTGCAACAGGTTCAATCAAGTGTGCATAATGGCACAATTACAATAAAATTGCAGCCTGCTAGGGAGACAATAAACACAGATTCAAAGTGCCATTATACATTTTGGTGATGCCTTTATTTATTATTTAAAAAGCTACATTTCTGGAAAAGTGTTTATTAAACACAATTCAACCCGTGTTTAAAATGGTCGGACAACAACGCAATAACTGTGCTAATCTCAACTTAATGATTACATAAAATTATTTTGATGACTTTTAAATCCCCACATGCAAACCCAACCTGCCTGTTTTTTGTTTTTTGTTTAGTGTCATAAACTTTTTTTTGTATCAAAAAAAAAATTAAGTAAGCCTACATTAGCACGTGTTAAGATGTGTTAATGTGCAAACAGGAGCAGAACTCCCTTAATAGAGCCATAAACAGCCGTTTAAAAGTCCTTTTATAGGGCCAATTGTCAGCATAAGTGGAGTGGGGTCGCGACACTTATTTCAGAGGAGCTTCATTCACCCACGACACGTCGAACACGTTATTAATGAATGAAAGAAAAAAAAACGCCACAATTTAACAAGACCAAACTTATCCAAAGCATTAACCCAGCGCGCTTCTTACTTACTTGATGGAAGAAGGAATGAGCCCGGCTGATGTGGAAGGCGCGCAGCGAGCAGGTCCGCCGGTGCTTGCTGGGGTCCGGTCCGGACTGGCTTGGCGAGGACGGGACTCGGGCCGACACGCACTTAAAATCCAGGAGCGCAATTTAGCAGAAGACGCCGCTGGGAGGGGAAAAAGTCATCTACAGTACACGCTGGGAGTCTCCACTATGTCATGGAGGACTACGAGCTCTCTCTCTCTCTCTCTCTCTCTCTCTCACTCTCTCTCTCTCTCTCTCTCTCTCTCTCTCTCTTTCTCTCTCTCTCCCCCACCCTCTCTCTCTCTCTCTGTCTCTCCCTCTCTCTAATCGCCCAGAAGTGTGCTGGCGGCAAAGGTGTGTGTGAGTACGGTGCAGCGGTGCCGGTATAGCAGGTGAAGATCTGCTTTACCACAAATCCTGACAAAATATTCCCACAAACTCCCCTTCCTCTTTTTTTTTTTTTTTTTTTTTGCGCGTGACGTCTTCTTCTTCTTCTTCTTATCCTTCCTCTTATTCCTCTCTTCTTCTTCTTCTTCTTTGAATTCCTTTAGAGTAGAGTTCTCCTCTTCTTCTTTTTGTTCTTCTTTGTATTACTTTGGATTATTCTTCTTCCTGTTCTTGTTCTTCTTGTTGTTGTTCTTCTTCTTTGTATTCTTTTGGACTCATCTCCTTCTTCTTCTATGTATTCCTTTAGTTTTTTTTTTCTTCTTCTTCTTCTTCTTCTTCTTCTTCTTCTTCTTCTTCTTCCTGTTCTTGTTCAACTTGTTGTTGTTCTTCTTCTTCTTTGTATTCCTTTGGAGTCATCTTCTTCTTCTCCTATGTATTCCTTTAGTTTTCTTCTTCTTCTTCTTCTTCTTCTTCTTCTTCTTCTTCTTCCTCTTCTTCTTCTACTTTGAATTCCTTTAGAGTCCTCCTCTTCTTCTTTTTCTTCTTCAATGTATTCCTTTAGTCTTTTTTCTGTTATTCCTCTTCCTCTCCTTCTTCTTCTTCTTCTTCTTCTTCTTCTTTTTTTTCTTCTTCTTCTTTGTATTCCACTAGAGTTCTCTTCTTTTTTGTATTCCTTTAGAGTCTTCGTCTTCTTCTTCCTGTTATTCTTCTTCTTCTTCTTCTGCTTAGTCTTCTTCTTCTTCATATTACTTGAGTCATCTTCTCCTCCTTCTTTGTATTCCTTTATAGTCCTCTTCGTCTTCTTCCTCTTTGTATTTTTTCTAGAGCCCCCTTCTTCTTCTTCTTCTTCTTCTTTGTCTTTTTCTTCTTTGTATTCCTTTAGAGTCTTTGTCTTCTTCCTTTTCTTTTTCTTCTTTTTCGTATTACTTGAGTCCTCTTGTCCTTCTTCTTCTTTATATTTCTTTATAGTCCTCTTCGTCTTCTTCTTCTTTTAATTCCTTTATAGTCTTCTTCTTCTTTTTCTTCTTCTTCTTCTTCTTTGTATTACTTTAGTCTTCCTCTTCTTCTTTTCCTCCTCCTCCTCCTCCTCCCCCTTCTTCTTCTTCTTCTTCTTTGTATTCCTCTAGAGTTTTCTTCTTCTTCCTCTTTGTATTCCTTTAGAGTCTTTGTCTTCTTCTTCTTCTTTTTCTTCTTTTTCTTCTTCTTAGTCTTCTTCTTCTTCTTCTTTGTATTACTTGAGAGTCATCTTCTCCTCCTTCTTCTTTGTATTCCTTTATAGTCCTCTTTGTCTTCTTCTTCTTTGTATTTTTTCTAGAGTCCTATTCTTCTTCTTTGTATTCCTTTAGTCTTCATCTTCTTCTTCCTGTTCTTCTTCTTCTTTTTCGTATTACTTGAGAGTCCTCTTCTCCTTCTTCTTTGTATTCCTTTATAGTCCTCTTCGTCTTCTTCTTCTTCTTTGTATTCCTTTATAGTCTTCTTCTTCTTTGTCTTCTTTGTTTTCTTCTTCTTCTTCTTTGTATTCCTTTAGTCTTCCTCTTCTTCTCCTCCTCCTCCTCCTTCCCACCCCCTTCTTCTTCTTCTTCTTCTTCTTCTTCTTCTTCTTCTTCTTCTTCTTCTTCTTCTATTCCTTTAGAGTCCCGAAAAGGTGACGGGCTCACATTTCCCCTAACCGGCTTTTAATGAAAGAGTAACGTCTGGTCCTAATGGTTTATTATCTCCCCAGCCCTGATGGAATGGAGTGCTCAGGGAGGACCACTAGAGGAAGATGATGGGTAAAGAGGGCCAGCACTTATCAACCAGAGTGAAGCGTGCATAGCCAACACTTTCATAAAATAAAGTACATGTATTTATTTTTTTTATTTTACCAAGGGGGAGAGTCAATTATTGCGCACATATTTTTTAAATGTTTTATTTTGCCAACTGTTTACAAACATTACGTAAGACGAGCACATACTTTGTTTTAATGCAGACCCACGAACAGGTTTTATCCGGCCCGCGGGATGAGTTTGCCAAGTATAAAAATGTACCGGAGTTTTTTAAATTAACGAAACAGCTGTTCTAAATGTGTCCACTGGATATCGCAATAGCAATTATTTTGTATATTTGAAGAGGATGCTAAACCACATGAAGTTAGTACATTAGTCGAGAAAAATTATTGAATTACATAAATAACATCCTGTAATTTGATATCGATACCCTTTTTTTTTATGTTGATATATTGAAAATGAACACCAATGAGTTGACTGCTGAACATTATCTCATAATTTATTCCGAAAATATAAATAACGACAAATAAATTATCAACTGCAACATGTAAGTGTAAAAAAAAAAACATCTTTACGATTTGTACATTTGTGCTTGTTCTATTTTTAAACAAAGAAAACAATCTGAAGTTGTCTTTATTTTTAAGTTATCGTGCCGTGATTTTACCAGTCCGGCCCACTTGGGAGTAGATTTTTCTCCATGTGCCCCCCCGATCTAAAGTGAGTTTGACACCCCTGTTTTAATGCATTCTAATATGTTTAGTCTGCTAACACTGGAGACAATGGGGATCGCGCTATTCCGCCTATTTTTTGGCTATAAAATGAAGTCAAGATGGGCTCATGTTCCACCCATTATGTACGTGCGGTGGTCTGTTCTCAACGAGTTCATGGCATCATTTAGCCTTTTCTCGGATAAAAATGCCCCATGCTTGCGCTGTTTTCGGCTCTATGAACGGTTCAAACCGCGAAAAGGATAAACGTTTCTTCAGAGTGCCTCGAGAGGTAAACGAAAAGGGCGGAAGAGTGCAAGATTTAATGAAAGACGACGAGAAAAGCTACCTTGTACTCCAGTACATGGTAGGACAGCCCAAAAATGAATGAGTGCTCACTTCGTTAGAGGTTTGTTTGATATACTTTTAACACATGTTTGCTACAAGTGTACTATCAGGTTTAGTACAAGTGTATGAGTCTAAATAAAATTAATTGAATATCAGCAAAACCTAAAAGAGTTAAGTTTTTACCAAAGGCAGCAATAGTAAATGAATCTTGCAGAACATACACAATGTTTATATCTATAGTTATATATTGATAAAGACGGGGGAATACAAGCTACTCGTAAACGGCGCGAGCAACATCAACATCAAACATGGCGGTTGACGCAAAGTTAAATTGTGAAATGCAACCTTACCCGAGCAAAAAACATGTATATTTATCTGGCAGAGTCTTGATGCCAATTTCATTGACCTGGCCACACACAAAGAAGTAGTAGACCTCCACGTTTTTCCATGTTTTCGTCGTCTAGAGCGCACGATCTCTGGGAACTCCACTGACAAACTTTGTCACTCAACAAATGGTAAATGGGTTATACTTGTATAGCCCTTTTCTACCTTCAAGGTATTCAAAGCGCTTTGACACTATTTCCACATTTACCCATTCACACACTGATGGCGGAAGCTACCATGCAAGGCGCTAACCACGACTTAAGGACACAATGGACATGACTGGGTTGGTAGAAGCTGGGAATCGAACCAGGGACCCTGAGGTTGCTGGCACGGCCACTCTCCCAACTGCGCCACGCCGTCCCTCGACAATTTTTTATTTGATGAAGTACAGGGATTTATTCCAATGCATTGTTGGATTTTTGCTCGTATCTGGTTCTTGCAGGAATAATAATCCTCTTTTGTGTACTCAAATTTGTGCTCGCCGCTTGCTGTACAACAGCCATCTAAACTTGGTTGACCACCACTGGACTATTCACTTCCGGGAAGAAATCACTTTTTGGAATACAAGCAATAAGGCACTCCAAAAAAAAAAAGATGTTATATACATGCTGTAAGTATATATATAATGTAGTAACCGGCAAATTTTATAATTGCATGTAATATTTGCATATTTTGGTCATTTCGAGCATACTGTGGCACATTCATTTCACAAACTTTCGCAATTTCCTTCAACAACAACACTGACTACCACTCATGCAGACTTCATGAGAGACAACAAACATAACAAAACAAACACTCAGGGACTGATTTACTAAAATCCAAAACAAGAGCCAAAAATATTAAAAAAGCATATACTATGAGTGAGCGTGTTGCGTGTGATTTACTAAGACTGCACATTCATGTTACCATGCTCCTACTTGTGGTAATTTGCTGTGTTTTCAAAAATGCAGGAGACGTTTTAGAAGCAGTCCTGCAGCTCATTTACAATTGTTTATATTTTTTTTAATCAGCAAAGGTGCGTCCATTAGAGAGAGGCTACATTTTCTCCGCTCAGGACGCAAAAAACGCATCCATTTAAGATTTTTTTTCATACAATAAATATTTCAATCATGTATTCTATATTAAATAAACAAACATCATTAGAAAATACTGAAGGACACCAAAATGCTTGAAATAAACAAACATCATTAAAAAATACTGTAAGACACCACAACGCATCAATTGCATTTTTTAAATCAACCATTTAAGTAATCCAACAGTTATAACATTTTTAAAAATGATGTTGCCGAATAAATGATATGTCTACTATTTTTTCATTTCTGACAAGTGCTAAATAAAATGCAAAATACTGCCCAAAAGACGGTGACGAGGATTGATAAATCACACTGCGCGTGCTAAACATATTATATTTGTATTTTCTCTTTCCAGTATTGTGTCTGTTCTGATGATCAGCGTATATTTTGCATTATAATGAAGACAGAGACGCAAAATTGATTGCACTCCTTATTCTTAACGGACACAATCCACTTTGCAAGTGTTCAGTAGACCAGCTTTTTGCTGTGCTATCAGGTTTAGTACATGCAAACTTTGTGTAAATCAGGCACCTACTGTACAATGTCTGCTCTCACTGGGATGACGACTGAGTGGATGTTCATATCTTCTCATTTAAGTGAAGTACTAATCATATACATCTAGAATGGTTAAAGGGGAACATTATCACCAGACCTATGTTAGCGTCAATACATACCTTGATGTTGCATAAAAAAGATCACATGTTTATTTAACCGATTTTCCGAACTCTAAAAGGGTGAATTTGGCGATTTAAACGCCTTTCAATTTTTGGCTGTAGGAGCGATGACCTTTCACCCGTGACGTTACAACGGGAAGCAATCCGCCATTTTCTCAAACACATTACACACACCAAGTCAAATCAGTTCTGTTATTTTCCGTTTTTTCTATTGTTTTCTGTACCTTGGAGACATCATGCCTCGTCGGTGAGTTGTCGGAGGGTGTAACAACACGATCAGGAACGGATTCAAGTTGACTTAAGTGGAGTGTGTATCGATTAGCACAGCATGCTAATCGATGCTAACATGCTATTTAGGCTAGCTGTATGTACATTTTGCATCATTATGCCTCATTTGTAGCTATATTTGCACCCAGCCTTTCCCTCGGCCCACATTTAATGCTAAACAAACACATACCAATCGACGGATTCAAGTTGCACCAGTATCAAAAGATGCAAAAGTCCCTCGTTTGTTCTGCACATTTTACCGACGATAGCGATGCTACAACATAGATGTGTGGATATCCTGCGACACTCACAGCAGATGCATTTCCAACGATAAAGTCAACAAAATCACAAAGGTGAGATTTGTTAATCTTATTGACTTATGTGCTAATCAGACATATTTGGTCACGGCATGACTGCCTGCTAATTGATGCTAACATGCTATTTAAGCTAGCTGTATGTACATTTGTAGCTATATTTGCATCCAGCCTTTCCCTCTACCCACATTTAATGCCAAACAAACACTTACCAATCGATGGATTTACGTGGCTCCAGTGATCAAAAGATGCAATCGTTGGTTAGAAGGCGATCACCGAATTCGTTGTCGTTACCTTTGTCCGTCGTGATATGGCTCAATAGCTTCAGTTTCTTCTTCAATTTTATTTTCGCTATCTGCCTCCACACTCCAACCATCCGTTTCAATACATGCGTAGTCTGTTGAATCGCTAAAGCCGCTGAAATCCGAGTCTGAATCCGAGCTAATGTCGCTATATCTTTCTGTTCTATCTGCCATGTTTGTTTGTATTGGCATCACGCAGTGACGTCACAGGAAAATGGACGGCTGGATTTACAGATAGCGAAAATCAGGCACTTTTTTTCGGGATATTCCATGATAGGTAAAATTTTGAAAAAAACTTCGAAAAATCAAATAAGCCACTGGGAACTGATTATAATTGGTTTTAACCCTTCTGAAATTGTGATAATGTTTCCCTTCAAATAAAAGGTGGGTGCAAACTAGCGTCATTTTATGTCTGTCTCACCGTTTCCGGATATAAATAAAAGTCAAAGGAGACCAACTTCTCGGTTTATGGCCACAATCTTCCACTATCCAGGTGAAATGCATGATTTATAATATAGAACAGTAAAAAATAATAATGAGTTGGACACCCTTGCATGAACGGTTACAAACAGCAAACCTTGACGTTTAAATATTTGTCCTTGGGAGTACCTGCAGTCTTGATTATTCCTATAGAAACATGGCTTTTGTCTGACCATATTTTGTCTATTGTGATAACGTTGCTGAAACAACTCGTCTTTCCCTCTCTCTGGTGGTCCCGACACTCCCCGACCCCAAAAAGAAAGCTTCCCCTCCTCTTGTACGGCGCCAATCACAGTGCAAGAAGCCTCCTATCTGCTGATGATAAGGCCTGACACAGACAGTAAGCATGGGGAATTACCAGGCCCTTATCCATCCACCCGAATGATTTCAAAACATCCACTCTACTGGTGTGAAGATAACAATTAAAGCAGCAAGTTTGCCACTTCAGATAAGAGGCAGACAGGCATCACAATGGCTTTACGTACCGAGATGAATCCCAGATAGGCCTTGTAATAATCTGGCTCTATTATTCTAATATTATATGGCTGTCAAACGGGAAAATTTGGGATGGTTCGAGTGTTACGCCATCACATCAGCACTCCTTGTTGAGTTTTTAATCAGCCAAAGCTCATACAATGTGACAGATTAAAGCAATTATACGTGGTAATCCTTCTTAGAAGTAACAGCTTGGTTACTCTGATTTGTACTAATGACGGTAGTATCGCCGTTGTTATTGCCATGGCAACCTCAGATGACATATTTTAGTTTAGTGCAACCAACAGAACAAACATATGCATATACCGTGCTACCCTTGTTATTGTAAGCCTATCTTTTCGTACGGTGTGGTTTTTGCCGTAATTTTAGCATTTGTCATATTTTCTATTAATGGTAAATGGTAAATGAGTTATACGGTAGACAGGAAGTCTGGAGTCACTTTTATCTGACACTTAAACATCGTCAAAACATGACAAGACACCTCTTCTAATGCCAATTACACACTTCCGGCTTCACAATTACAGCGCTACGCATCTAATTACGATCATGGCTTTGTCAAAGAGGTTTTGTAATATAATCTGTGATATTTCTAGCCCAAAAAATATTTTCTTGCATATTGAAATGTGGAGAGGGGCATGGTCCACGCGTTCCCTGCGGGCGGGGTGTGTGCAGGGGCCGGCCATGAAGCAGCCAACAGGTGAGTGGATATCTCAGCTGGAACGAGTTATCTAATCACCTGTTCCTTTATTAGCAGCGCCGGAGACCATGAGCGGAGGAGATAGTGGGAGCAGGAGAGACAGATGACTGAAAAGCAAACAGAAGAAACTTTCACAACGAAACCAGATTGCTGAAAAGCAAAAAGAAGAAACTTTGACAACGAGACCAGATTGCGGAAAAGCAAACAGAAGAAACTTGAAAACGACAACAAACGAAAAATGTTATAACCCATGTCTTGAGGTGTTGTGGTCGCGTTGGTTCATCGAACCCTGAAGGAGGAAGAAAGGAACCTCCACAACTGGCGCCCAACCAACTGGACCAAGGTAGTGTCTACCACAAGCCCCCTGGAGGCGCTCGGCGAGTGCTGGCCGAGGTGTCAGGGGCTAGCCAGCAGCAGACCCAGCTGCTGCAAACATTAATGAGCAGAGCAAGCACATCAGGTGCGGAAGTGACGGGGTACATGCAGCGCATGGTGGAAAAGGAGGACCCCGATGCATTTTCGAGGCCACTGCGACCTCTTACAAGTGGCCGGAGGAAGAATGGGGCGTGAAGCTGCTGCCGCTCCTGGTGGGGGGGGCACAGCAGGCGGCGTTGAGTCTCCCGACAGCCGCCCGAATGCAGTACCCCAACCTTCGCCACGCCATCCTGGATCGGGTCGGCAGCAGCCCAGAGTACCATAGAAAGAAGGTCCGAGCCATGAAACTGGGCCCGGAGGACTGCCCGTTCGTGCTGGCGCAGCAGCTGAGGGACTCGGCGACCAGGTGGCTTCAGCCGAATGGACAAGATCCAAAAATACTAGAGTATATTATTATGGAACAATACGTCAACGCCATCCCGCCCAGGACCGCTGCATGGGTCAGGTACCACCGCTCCACCGACGTGAAGATGGCCGTGACTCTGGCAGAGGATCACCTTGCTGTCCACCGGGAGGTGACTACGAAGACGGCCGAAAGGCCCACTCCAGCACCCTGCCGACACCTTCTGCCACCGCAAGGGACAACTCCGGAGCAGCGATCCCGACCGGCTGAACCACCTGCAGTCAGCAAGCAGGTCCCCGCCTCGAACAATCAGATCAAAAGCACACAAACATGCACCCAGTCACGCACACATACACACCCAACGAGGGGGGGGGACACGGGGATATAATATCTCCTCTGCTTGTGCGTTCCAGGGTACCGGCGCTGCGGAGAGAGTGCTTCCCTCGCAGATCGCGCCTCGAACACCAGGGCCAGTGTCAGCCCGGCCACGTGCGCCGGGAGTGTTCCTTAATGTAGGTAGGGCAGGTGATGCGGGTTTTCGGACCCCCAGCACCCGCCTCCCGGGGAAAGACGTACTGTGTCCCGGTAAGGGTACAAGGGAGTACATACCGGGCGGTGGTGGATTCGGGCTGCAAACAGTCCATGATTCACCAGAACCTGGTTCGACCCGGTGTTGTTGAGGCAGGCAACACGGGGTAAAAGCAGATGTATTCATGGGGGTGTGCACGAGTACCCGATTGTGCCAGTGGAAATTTGGTATAAGGGGCAAAAGCATAGTGTCAAGGTTGCCGCAAGCATGCACCTTACACACCCCATAATTCTCGGAACGATTTGGCCGGGGTTTAACCATCTAGTGACACAATGTGTGGGGATGCGTTTACGGACAGTAGGAGGGGGGAGTATCCGCGCGGTTCTTAGTGGCGACACGGCTTCATCCGGGGCTGCCGAGCGGTAACTATCGGGGGCTTCGCGGGAGGCCCCCCCGGCCCCCCGATTGCAGCCTACGGAGGATTTTCCCCTCGAGCAGTCCCGTGATGAAACCCTGCGTGCGGCCTGGGACCAGGTTGATTACATTGACGGTCAGCTGGTGTGCCCGGGGCAAGCGCGGGTATTTCCCCATTTTTCAATTATTCGTGATAGGTTATACCGAGTGAGCCGTGACACTCAGACCGGGGATGAACACACCCAGTTGTTGGTGCCAAAGGGCGGCCGGGAAATGATTTTCCAGGCGGCACATCTTAACCCGCTTTCTGGCCATATGGGGTATGATAAGACACTTAATCGGGTCATGCTCCGATTCTATTGGCCAGGCCTCCGGGCAGACGTGCGCCGTTGGTGTGCTACCTGCCCGGACTGCCAGCTGGTAAACCCAGCGGCCATCCCGAAGGCCCTCTTGCGCCCATTACCACTCATAGATGTCCCGTTTGAAAGAATTGGAATGGACCTCATCGGACCATTTCCCCGAGCACACGGGGATACCGCTTTATGTTAGTCCTGGTGGATTACGCAACGCGTTACCCCTAAGTAGTGCCGCTGCGCTCCATCTCTGCCAAGAGTTTTGCGCAAGCGCTGTTTCAGGTCATCTCCCGAGTCGGAATCCCGAAAGAGATTCCGACTGACCAGGGCACGTCCTTTAAGTCACGCACGATAAAGGAACTATACGGGTTATTGGGAATCATGGCCATTCGCACCAGTGTTTATCATCCGCAAACGGATGGGCTGGTGGAGCATTAAATAGAACGCTGAAAACCATTATCGAGTTCCGACACGAGGACAAACAAAATTGGGATAAATGGTTGGAACCCCTAATGTTTGCGATGCGGGAGGCACCCCAGACTTCCCTAGGTTTTACACCTTTTTGAGTTATTTTATGGCCGGAGGCCTCGCGGTGTACTGGACGTTATTAAAGAAAGCTGGGAGGCAGGTCCAAGCTCCAGCAAGAATGAAATCCAGTATGTCATGGACATGCGAGCAAAACTCCACAAGGTGGTGCACTTATCACGTGTAAATTTGCTCCATGCCCAAGAGCGTCAACAGCGCACGTACAACAAGGGGATCCAACTATGCAAATTTACACCGGGAGAAAACGTGCTTGTATTGCCTCCAACCTCAAGTTCCAAATTACTTGCAAAGTGGCAAGGACCCTTTGAGGTCACACGGCAAGTAGGTGATGTCGATTATGAGGTTCATTGCTCGGACCAGCGCGGAGACACTCATCTGAACCTGCTGAAGGCATGGAGAGAGGCTCTGACAGTAGTGAGGGAGGAGGAGGAGCTGGGTCCTGAGGTCCCGCACTCTAGCCCACCCCCTCATCTTACCTATGACGAGCAGCTCACGTTAGCACAGAGAGCGGATGTTGCTAAATAACAGCGCCGCTTCTCTGATGGGTTCTCCTCATGACCCGACCGGATGAATCTCATTCAACATCATATTGAGACCAGCCCGGGGTTTACGGTGCGGTCTTGGCCATTTCGGTTTCCCGAACACAAACGCAAAGTGGTTCGGGAGGTATTAAGAACCATGCTTGAGATGGGTGTAAAAGAACGTGGTGCAGCCCCATTGTTCAGGTGGAGAAGAAGGATGGGACTCTACAGTTCTGTGTGGATTACCGCAAGGTAAAAGCGGTGTCACCTTTTGATGCATACACAATGCCCCTGGTCGATGAGCTACTGGATCGACTAGGCACTGCTCGTTTTTTCACGACACTGGATTTAACCAAGGCCTACCGGCAGATTCTCTTGTCACCACAGTCCCGAGAAAAAACGGCCTTTTCCACTGCGGAACGTTTGTACCAATTTGTGACACTTCCTTTTGGTTTGTTCGGTGCGCCCGCCACGTTCCAGCGCCTCATGCACCGGGTGCTGCGACCCCACGTGGCATACGCAGCTGCCTATTTGGATGATGTCATCATTCAAAGTGGCAGCTGTGAACAACACATGCAGCGGGTGGGGGCGGTGCTCGAGTCCCTGAGGCGGGCAGGGCTCACCGCCAACTCGGCAACGTGTGCAGTTGGCCGGAAGGAAGTACAGTACCTGGGTTACCTCTTGGGGGGAAGGCTGCGGCCACAAGTCGACAAGACAGCGGCGATTGCGGCCTGTCCGCCCGCCAAGACAAAAAAAGAGGTGAGGCAGTTTTTGGGACTGGCGGAATATTACCACCGATTTATTCCCCGGTTTGCAGACCTGACCAGCCCACTGACTGACCTCACCCGAAACGGTGCTCCAGATATGGACGGAGCAGGGCCAGCGGTGGTTCGAGGAGGTAAAAAAGCACTCTGTGAGGAGCCGGTGCTGCACATGCCAAATTTTAACATCCCCTTCTGTCTGCAGGCGGACGCGACGGGCCGGGGACTGGGGGCGGTGCTGACCCAGCGGGTGGAGGGCGTCAACCGCCCCGTGCTTTACATCAGCCGGAAACTACCGTACCGGGAGAAAAGGTACAGCACGTTTGAGAGGGAGTGCCTAGCCATCCGGTAGGCAGTCGGGGCCCTCCGCTACTACCTGTTGGGGCGTGCCTTCAGTCTCTGCTCGGACCACAAACCTCTCCAGTGGCGCCACGGCATGAAGGACGCCAATGCGCGGATCACCTGGTGGTACCTTGCATTGCTACCCTACAACTTCCGGGTGGTCCACAGGCCGGGCGCACAGATGGCCGTGGCCGACTTCCTCTCTCGCCCGCCATGGGGAGGGAGGGTGGCGGGGAGTGGGCGTGGCTGGACAGGTGCCCGGCCTGAGTCTGGCGGTGGAGTCATGTGGAGAGGGGTGTGGTCCACGCATTCCATGCGGGCAGGGTGTGTGCAGGGGTTAGCCATGAAGCAGCCAACAGGTGAGTGGATATCTCAGCGGGAACGAGTTATATAATCATCTGTTCCTTTATGAGTAGCGCCGGAGACCATGAGTGGAGGAGATAGAGGGAGCAGTAGAGACAGATGACTGAAAAGCAAACAGAAGAAACTTTGACAACAAAACCAGATTGCTGAAAAGCAAAAAGAAGAAACTTTGACAACGAGACCAGATTGCTGAAAAGCAAACAGAAGAAACTTGAAAACGACAACAAACGAAAAATGAAAAAACTCTCCTGTTAAAACCCACGTCTCGAGGTGTTGTGGTCACGTTGGTCCATCGAACCCTGAAGGAGGAAGAAAGGAACCTCCACAGAAACAAAATGTATATTCTTTTATAACCTGTTCTGATTGATCGTCCGCAATTACAAAATGTTACACAGGTTAAAAATTACACTCGATTGATAATTACAGAAGGTTAAAAACATTGCCATGCAAAGTTATGAATGCCATTAACTCGTACGAGATGTGATATACAGAATACAGAGGTGGGTAGAGTACCTAAAATTGTACTCAAGTTAGATTACCGATACTTTAGAATAATATGACTTAAGTAAAAATAAAACGTAGTCATCAAAATAATTACATGAGTAGGAGTAAGTACGTATTTAGTGAAAAAACTATGCAAGTATTCGATAACTTTTCGAGCAGAGGTGGGTACAGTAGCCAGAAATTGTACTCAAGTAAGAGAATTGTTACTTTAGAGATGTATTACTCAAGTAAAAGTAAGGAGTAGTCATCCAAATATTTACTTGAGTAAAAGTAAAACGTATGTTGGGAAAAAACTACTCAAGTACTGAGTAACTGATGAGTAACCTGTTCGTTTAATGATGACGGCAACAAGTAATGCACAAAAACATAAAAATAGCAATGAACAAATTCAGAGCCAGGAATATCTCTTAAGCAACTAAGACAATAATATATATTAAATAATAAATATTTGGTTTTACACTGTATTGAAAAAAAAAAGTAAAATGTATTTTACCTTTGCAACTTCATTATACTGTTGGCTAAGTTTTATATTCATAAATGTACGTTTCTCAATACCCGACCTGTTTTTGTGCCTTTAAATCATTAAATCACTCTACCTCTAACAACAAAAAAGCTGTGAAAACAATGATGCTGTGTTCCAAATTTAAGTTATTTACTGAGAGTGAGTGAGCCTATGGCTTTGCACTTTCTTTACTATATATATATATATATATATATATATATATATATTTTGCATTCTATTTTAGTTACTTTGAATTTACAACCCCTGGCGCTGATTTGTACTGTTTTTGTACTCATTTTGATTATTATTTACAACTATTTGTAAATGTTGAAATCTATGAATGAAGGTTTATAAAAAAAAGTGCAGTTAATCATGGCCTGGCTCTATTTGATTGGTGAAACGGAGTCAAACGTCACCAGTGACTGCATTTGATTGGTGAAACGCAGGCATGCGATAGATCCTACTTTGAAGGTTTGTCTGACAGAACAAAAAGAAGCGTGCATTAACAGATCGATAAAAATCGGTAGCGTGTAGCGAGCTGAATGTAGATAAATGGAGTGGAGTAAAAGTATATTTTCTTCTCTATAAATATACTCAATTAAATGTAAAAGTACGTTGCATTAAATCTACACTTAGAAGTACAATGTATCCCCAAAGTTACTCAAATAAATGTTAAGGAGTAAATTTAGCGCGTTACTACCCACCTCTGCTTGTGAGTAACTTCTAATTTATTTAGTAGCGATGTTTTCATGGTTCTTACACTGCAATTGTTGTTGACTTGAGCGTGCGTGTGTAAAACAAAAAAATAATATACAATTTATTGCAACATGTTTTCTGTAGTTGAAAGTGGAATTCTTGTAGACTGAAATGTGAATATTTATACTGACACAGATAAAAAAAAACAAAAAACGAGGGATTCACGCGGGGGAGCCCTCTCTAGTACTCCCTCAAGTGAATCCAAAAAGGGTGTTTACTCTGAGCTGCCGTTTGGCGCGTAAGCGCAAACAACAGTCAGCACCCGTCCCCCCACCTGAAGGCGGAGAGAAGCTACCCTCTTGTCAACTGGTTTTAACTCCAACGTGCAGGCTTTGAGCCGGGGGGCAGCAAAAATTGCCACCCCAGACCGTCGCCTCTCTCTGCTGGCAAAGCCGTAGTGGAAGAGAATGCAGTCCCTCTCAAGAGAACTGGTTCCAGAGCCCTTAAGTTCGACTATATCAAGACGGAACTTCTCCACCTCGCGCACTAGCTCAGGCTCCTTCCCCCCAGCGAGGTGACGTTCCACGTCCTAAGAGCTAGCTTATGTAGCTGAGGATCGGATCCCCAAGTGCCCTGCCTTCGGGTTCCGCCCAGCTCACATTGCATCCAACCTCTATGTCCCCTGATATGGGTGGTGAGCCAATTGGAGGGGCGACCCAAGTTGCCTCTTCGGGCTGTGCCTGGCCGGGCCCCATGGGTACATGCCCGGCCACCAGGTGCTCGCCATCGTGCCCCACCTCCGGGCCTGGCTCCAAAGTGGGGCCCCAGGGAAATCTGGGTCCTTCGTTTGTATTCTTCATAGAGGTCTTCGAGCGGCTCTTGGTCTGATCCCTCACAGCCCCCGGACATCATAGCTCATAAGATCATTGGGACACACAAACTCCTCTACCACGATAAGGTGGTAGCTCAGAGAGGAGCTTGAACATTTATTCAGGAAGTAATAATATCACAGATTACATACCAAACATCTTTGACAATCAAATCATGACCGTAGCAATCCACATTTTGTGTTTTTAATGCATGCAACTGGTATCTAAAGATGAAAGTATAGCTCCTCTCTTCTGAATGCAAGTGCTCCTACAGCAGCAATACAAATTAAGTATTTCCACAAAATACAAAATATGTCAAGACAACAATGCACTCCAGTTATTTTATCTTATATTCTCAGTAAAACTGGTTTGTCATTTTTGTGTTGAACTGTTTAAAAAGGCATGTTTAAAAACATTTGATGAAATCAAACTAATCGTCCAATAAAAACGTAAAAATGATCTGTCCAGGGTACACTTAATAATGACAAAAAAAATTACATTTATCTTTGATTAATCGCAACTAATTTTGAGTCAATAATCGAATTACCGTGATTAATTGCAGTGAAATATTTCAATCGTTTGACAGCCACGAATAATACAGTTGTGATCAAAATTATTCAACCCCCACACAGTTTTGGTGTTTTAGCAAGTTGGACATTTATTTCGTATTTTGTTTATAGTCATATCAAATAAAGATGCATTAAATAGACAAATGCAACTTGAATTACAACATTATATTTTGTAACATACCAAACAGTGTCATTTCTCTTAATATCTCATTGACAAAATTATTCAACCCCTTGAAGATCATAACTCTTAAGAACAGAATTTGAATAAGGTCTTTTTAATCAGGTGTTGAAAACACCTGTAGATGTGATTAGAACCATAACGAGCAACAATTAAACTGATTGAAAAACACTGTGACGCTCAGCTTTTTGTAGATGGTCAATGGTGTATTTGCAACATGGTGAAGTCCACGGAGTGGTCAAAGAAGTCAAGAGAGGAGGTAATTTCTCTTCATAAGAAAGGATATGGATATAAGAAAATAACAAAGACATTACATATTCCAAGAGACAAAGTTGGGAGCATAATTCGCAAGTTTAAAGCTAAAGGCACAGTGGAAACACTACCTGGGCGTGGTAGAAAGAGGATGCTGTGTGCAACTGCTGTCCGGTATTTGAAGCGTACAGTGGTGAAAAACCACTGGGTAACAGCTGAGGAACTACAACAGGACATTGCAGAGGGGGGAACGCAGGTTTCGTCCCAGACAATAAGGCGCGCACTACGAGATGAAGGCCTCCATGCCAGAACTCCCAGGCGCACCCCACTTCTGACTACCAGGCACAAGAAAAATAGACTCCAGTATGCCAAAAATCATCCGGAAAACCCCAAAGGTTTTGGGAAACCTTTCTATGGAGTGATGAGACAAAACTGGAACTTTTTGGGCCTATGAATCAACATTATGTCTGAAGGAGAAAAAATGAAGCTTACAAAGAGAATAACACCTCGCCTACTGTTAAGCATGGTGGGGGGTGGTGGGGGGGGGGGGGGGGGGGTCAATCATGCTCTGGGGCTGTTTCTCTGCCTCAGGTATCAGGAATCTCCAGCGCGTTCAAGGCATTATGAATTATTTTTCCTACCAGGATATATTAGCTGCAAATGTCATGAAGTCAGTGATGAAGCTGAGGCTTGGGAGACGTTGGACCTTCCAACAGGACAACGATCCCAAGCATACCTCCAAATCAACATCAGAGTGGTTGCAGAAGAAGGGCTGGAAGACTCTGAAATGGCCTTCACAGTCGCCAGACCTAAATCCTATAGAAAACCTGTGGTGACACTTGAAGAAGGCAGTTGCAGCACGCAAGCCCAAGAACATGAATGAACTGGAGGCCTTTGCCCAAGAGGAATGGGCTGAAATACCTGTAGATCGTTGCAAGAAGCTTGTGTCTGGTTATGTATCATGTTTGAAGGATGTCATTACTGCCAAAGGGTGTTCTACTAAGTACTAAAGATGCATGTAACTAGGGGGTTGAATAATTTTGTCAATGAGATATTAACAAACATTTCTTTTTTTGGTATTTTGTAAAATACAGTGTTACAATTTAAGTTGCATTTGTCTATTTGACACATCTTTATTTGATATGACTATAAACAAAATACGGAATAAATGTCCAACTTGCTAAAACACCAAAATTGTGTGGGGGTTGAATAATTTTGATCACAACTGTATATTGTGAGAATCTGTTTGAATCAAGAATGGTTTCTGAATCGTCACCTCAAGAATAAAATGAATCAAATTGTTAATTGTTGCAAGATTCATATTTTTATCACAGGATATGACTAAAAGAGGTCTCCCTTATGTGCCCCACTTTGCAGTGTACTCGTGTAAACTGATCCCGCGCGGCGTCCTAGTATTTCCTTCCTTTCAAGTTCACCTGTGAAGCGTAAGCTATGCTCTCTAAGCCGCCAGTCAGTTACGGAGGGTAATAGCCGCCTATCAAATCAGTTCATAAATAAATCAAGTTGGCTAATCTGCTTGACGGGTGGACATTACACTTTGGTGTCTGATGACTTGGGGCGCCGCCTTCACATCACCTGACCTTTGAATCTTTAATAGCGTTCCCTCCGCCCCCCCTGGACCTCGCATCATCAAATCGGATACACTTTATTGTCACGCGTTAGTCACGAATGCAACAAGGCGAATATGAATGGCATTCCATACAGGGGTATGAAACGCCTAGAGCCGCCGCCGTCTTTGAGCTATGAACTTTGCCGCCTTGCAGCACGGTCATTTTTAGGTGCCTGTGTGATTGCATGTACCTATTTCAAATTTCCTTCAGCCGCCGTCTCGTAGCTTTGCTAATGGCGCCTGCTAGCCATTCATCTGAGAGGTCCTTTCAGTGTTCACAAGGCTTGAGGTCGTCTGTGGTTGGCACCTGGAAAGAGAAGCAAAGTAGCAAAGCGTGAGGAGGACGGGGAGGAGGAGGAGGAGGAAGAGGAGGGAGCGCAAACCTGCCACTAACATGGTAATTGTCGGCATTGACGTGTGCCGGATCGACACCTTCCACATAAATGAGTGCGACACGCTCACGCATGACAGGAATTTGTGGGACACTTATGGAAATGTTTACAAAAGTTAAAACTTCAGTATTGGACAATAGTGTACTCTTAGCCCGGGAGTCAGCAACCCATGGCTCTTTAGTGCCGCCCTAGTGGCTCCCTGGAGCATTTTTAAAAAAGGATTGAAAAGGGAAAAAGAGGGATTTTTTTCTTTTTAGTATGTTTTTTGTTTGAGGACAAACATGTCGCAAACCTTTCCCAAATGTTAGAAATCCCACTGTTTAATATGTTTGTGAACATTGTTTTGTCCTACTAATTTTGGCAGTTCTTGAACTCACCATTTGTTTACATGTAGAATCTTCCACTCCTACTTTGTCTCATTTTGTCCTCCAAAGGTTTTATTCTGTGGGTGAATGCACAAAGGTGCACTTTGCTGATGTCATTGACTTGTTGAAATGCTAATCAGGCATATTTGGTCAGTGCATGACTGCAAGGTAATCAATGCTAACATGCTATTTAGGCCAGCTGTATGTACATATTGCATCTTTATGCCTCATTTGTAGTTATATTTGAGATAATTTAATTTCCTTTACTTATATCCTCTGCGTTTAATTTATATTTGCATGCCTAATGACACATTATTTGTTTGCAATATCGGCTGCATTTCAAATAGCTGTTTGTGGACCATGTTGTTCCAGACCACAGCAAACATTACCTAGCTTGCTGAATATTAACTTGGACACCCACATTTATACCTTTCATTTCCAGCCTCTGATTTACTAATGGTTTCTGATATTGTAAAAATGGGCAAAAAAAATCATTACATTTTAACATTTCTGTCAACGAAGATTTGCTACAGCCTGCAACAAATAGTAAATTTGATAGTAGGCTATTAAAGCTAATATAGACACTTTTCTCCTGCAAACATATTGCTGGGTATTGTGGGCAAATAGCAAATTTTTTTTTCATCTAAGAACAGAACTTTCTGCCAGAAGGTCTTTTCTTTGTCTATGTGATGTCAGATGAAACACAAATTAATTTGTTTGGCCACAATACCCAGCAATATGTTTGGGGGAGAAAATGTGAGACCTTTAATCCCAGGAACTCCAAGCCTATCATAAAGCATGGTGGTGGTAGTATTGTGCTCTGGGCCTGTTTTGCTGCCAATAGAACTGGTGTTTTACAGAGAATAAATGGGACAATGAAAAAAGAGGATTACCTCCAAATTCTTCAGGACAACCTAAAATCATTTGCCTGGAGGTTGGGTCTTGGGCGCAGTTGGGTGTTCCAACAGGACAATGACCCCAAACACACGTCCAAAGTGGTAAAGGAATGGCTAAATCAGGCTAGAATTAAGGTTAAAACAATGCTGAAGAAACAAGTCCATGTCAGAAAACCACCAAATTGAGATGAACTGCACCAATTTGGTCAAGAGGAGTTGTCGAAAATTCAACCAGAAACTTACCAGGAGCTTGTGGATGGCGACCAAAAGAGACTTATTGCAGTGAAACTTGCCAAGGGACCAATGTAACCAAATATTACATTGCCAAATATTACATATTGTATACATACATTGCTGTATGTATACTTTTGATCCAGCAGATTTGGTCACATTCTCAGTAGACCCATAATAAATTCATAAAAGAACCAAATTTCATGAACGTTTTTTTTGACCAACAAGAATGTGCCCTAATTATTCTATCACAAAAAAGAAGAGTTGTAGAAATGATTGGAAACTCAAGAGAGCCATGAAATTATGGTCTTTACAAGTGTATGTAAACTTTTGACCATGACTGTAAATATATACAGTATATATATATATATATATATATATATATATATATATATATATATATATATATATATATATATATGTATATATATATGTATATATATATATATATATATATATATATATATATATATATATGTATATATATATATATATATATATATATATATATATACATCCATTTTATTCGGCTTAACCAAGGTCGGGTCGTGGGGGTAGCAGCCTAAGCAGAGAAGCAGAGAAGCCCAGACTTCCATCTGCCCAGCCACTTCGTCCTGCTCATCCCAGGGGATCCTGAGGTGTTCCCAGGCCAGCCGGTAGACATAATCTTCCCAACGTGTCCTGGGTTTTCACCGTGACATCCTGGAGGTCGGACATGCCTTAAGAGGCGTTTGGGTGGCATCCTGACCAGATGCCTGAACCATCTCATCTAGCTCCCCTCACACACACACACACACACACACAAACACACACATATATATATATATATATAGATATATATATATATATATATACATAAATACATACATATACTGTAAATGTATTTTTTTTAACATACAATGGAACTTTGATTTGCAAACACCAGTATTTGCGAACTTTCCAATTTACTAACTTGTATATCGATTTAAATATGAGTTTGTGTGCGAACCAGTGTAGGAAGGCTTCATTCAGTTATTCATTTTGAGTCACGCCTGCTGGCAAAAAGAATTCTGGGTGTTGTTGATAAATGGCTTTTGCTTTGCATAGTAGAGCTTTAAACTTTCACTTACAGATGTAGCGACGAGCTGTAGTTACTGACAGTGGTTTTCTGAAGTGTTCCTGAGCCCATGTGGTGATATTCTTTACACACGTTTGTCGCTTTTTGATGCAGTATCGCCCGAGGGATCAAAGGTCAAGGGCATACATTTGTTGGTTTTCTGTCTTTCCACTTGCGTGCGGTAATTTCTCCAGATTGTCTAAACCTTTTGATGATATTACAGACCGTAGATGGTGGAATCCTTAATTTCATGGCACCCACCTGTTCCCAATTAGCCTGTTCACCTGTGGGATGTTCCAAATTACTGTTTGATGAGCATTCCTCAACTTTCTCAGTCTTTTTTGTCACTTGTGCCAGCTTTTTTGAAACATGTTGCAGGCATCACATTCCAAATGAGCTGATATTTGCAAAAAATAACAACGTTTATTAGTTTGGACGTTGTGTATCTTGTTTTTTGCAGTCACTTCAATTGAATGTAGGTTGAAAAGGATTTGCAAATCATTGTATTCTGTTATTATTTACGATGTACACAACATGCCAACTTTACTGGTTTTGGCTTTTGTACATACAGTACATTGAGTTATACACATTAGATACTGTAGTTGCGTGTGAATTAAAAAAACAAAACATATTGTGGCTTTTGTGTCATCCAGAGCCAAAGCAATTTATCAAAAATGAGAAGTAACTATAGTTTAAGTTGGCCATGTGAAACCTTTCCTGTCCAACTTCATAGATATCTCAGTACGAGATCACATAAATGCATAAATGTGATCCAGCTCAAGTGTAGTTGATTGCCCCGTCAAAGTCAAATTAGCAGTTCAGCAAAACAATTCTGTTGTTTTAAACATGCCACACTTTGTTTAAACACGTCAGGCGCTGAAGCAAGTGCAACTGTGCCAGGGCTGGCATCCGCCGTGAAGAAAACGGGGAAAAATGAGTGGACGAATCGCGCTGGTGTGGTTTGCAGATAGTGATCTGGCTGCTGGTTCAACCACTCCTGGCCGTCACTTCACAGCCCGTGTCACTAACTCTAAATATGTGGGGGTTTTGTCAAGGAGGTGGGGGAGAAACGGAACATATTTCTAAACACAAGCACATTTCTGGCCTGCAGCTGTGGCTGACGTGGAAACACACGCTGCCACTCAAACGAGATGATGTTGTCAAGTTTGTGCTGCTCTGGAGATTTATTCAGAGATTTCGATATCGCGACAGAACACTAAGCAGTTCTTGTTGTGTGTCAGATACGTCTCAAAGATACTCATAAAGTATTTACCAACACCGCCAATCCTTCTGACTGATCTAACTCCCTGTTGGACCTACTTGGGATATGTTGATGTAGGTTGAATGTGTCATGAGGAGGGAGGCCCGATACCTCGTTTCATGTCCTATACAGATACCGATCCATACCGATATTTGTACAGTATCTGTGTAACAGTGCTCATTTTTTTTCGTACTGATGATTTTTTTCTTACATTGATTTGTTTTACACTTAACAATTTGTTTTTGTGTGAATGTTGTCTGTCTATCTGTGTTGGTCCTGCGAAGAGGTGGCGACTTGTCCAGGGTGCACCCCGCCTTCTGCCTGAATGCAGCTGAGATAGGCTCCAGCGACCCCAGCCACCCCAAAAGGGACAAGCGGTAGAAAATGAATGGGTGGATGGAATTTTTTTTTTACATTGGTCATTTTTTTTCACATTAATCTCATTTTAACATTGATATTTTTCCTGCACACTATTTTTACAATGATGAATTTTGATTTACATTGATTATTTTTTCATATTGGTGATTATTGTTTTACATTGACTTTTTTTTTTTACTTTGATGAGGTTTTATCATAGATGTATTTTTAATTTATTCCTTCACATTGATATTGTTGTTCTTTACATTGTTTTTTGTATTAGTTTTTTTTACATTTTTGTTTTTACTTTGATGATTTTTTTCCCACATCGATTTATTTTTTCAAACATTTTTATGTTATTTTTTTTCCTCTGAATGAATGATTTTTTTTTTTAAATTGACCAATTTTATGTTATTTTGTGTCCTCTAAATTGTTTTTTTACATTGACCTTGTTTTGTTACTTTTTTCCCTCTTAATGAATGGGGTTTTTTTACATTGACTTTTATGTTATTTTTTCCTCTAAATGAATGTTTTTTTTTTTTACATTGACCTATTTTATGTTATTTAATTTCTTTTAAATGAATGATTTTTTTACATTGACTTTTTTATTTTATTTCTTTACCTCTAAATGAATGATTTTTTTTTTTACATTGACAATGTTTACTAACATTTGGAAGAAACAATACAACAATATTTATGATTGTTGTTGTTTTTATTTGTTATCTTTAAATGTTTCACATTCACGGCGTGGCGAAGTTGGTAGAGTGGCTGTGCCAGCAAACTGAGGGTTACTGGTTCAATCCTTCTACCATCCTAGTCACGTCCGTTGTGTCTTTGGGCAAGACACTTCACCCTTGCTCCTGATGGGTCCTGGTGAGCGCCTTGCATGGCAGCTCCTGCCATCAGTGTGTGAATTAGTGTGTGAATGGGCGAATGTGGAAATACTATCAAAGCGCTTTGGGCTCCTTAAAAAGGGGTAGAAAAGCGCTATACAAGTACAACCCATTTATCATTTACCATGTATGGGGGTACATGTTTTTCATCAAGTAAATTCAGGGGTTTATCACCGTTATTTTCATCACATTTTTTGTTCATTTAACATATCACACTTCTTAGCTACCTAATTAGGTACATCAGTACAATACGATTGAAAGGAAGAAAATAAAATGGGAATACAAGTAAATAATGATTATATACACACATGTGTAAATATATATTGTGTTTTTGTTTTTGAAGAAAATACAAGTCATATAAGTTTTGCATTATTTCAACTAAAATATATTTACATGATAGGTCTATCTATAGTAGTTCCCTAAAAACAAAACAAAAAACAGGCACAATCAAATGGATGAATGGATCTTTATTGTCATTGCACAAGTACAACAACATTTGAAGTTAAAAAAAAATGCAGCATTAAGAACTCTTATAATGTACATTTTTGATTGACAGTCAGAGTGTTAATTATTGAACTAATTTTACTTTTAATGTGGTTGCTCTTTAAAGTTCTGCAGATATGCACTGCATCAGACTGATAACATTGGTGAAGTTCCCTTTTGAACAGGTTTATAATGGGAGAGAAAGCAATATCACCATTAATTAGACTTGCAGTGGAATTAGGTGAGCAAAGGTGACAATAAACACTTTTAATTAAGTCATATGGCCTCATTTTTTTCCCTTCTTCCAGAAACACAATTTCATAAAGTAATTATTTGTCCACACAAATGAGCTTTTGTGATGTAATAGTTCACTAGCTTTTGCAGAAGTTTGCCTCCAAACAAAATGACATGACAAACTGCCAAGGAGATTATAAACATACGGACTAAATAAGTCTTAGCCATAGCTCCTGACTTACTGTACATTGCACGGGATAGTTGTTTTTACCAGCTCTGATCAGATTTAACATCAGTATTTTTTTATAAGGAAAAACTCTGTTAAATTAATTGCTCGACATGTTCTGTGAACGCAATCTGGTCCAACCAGACTGCACGTTACTGTACAGCAGTCCTACGTTTATGTCTACAGAACAGATCAGCATTCTGGACCCAGCAACCTACAGCAGTGTTTTTCAACCACTGTGCCGGGAGATATTGTCTGGTGTGCCGCGGGAAATGATGCAACTTCACCTAATTGGTCCCCCAAATAATTTTTTTTGCAAATCAATAATTAGAATCTGCAAATAATGTGTCGTTCCTTTATTGTGCTGTGTAGAGCTCGGCAGGCTAACCATGTAATACTATTCCATATCAGTAGGTGGCAGCAGGTAGTTAATTGCTTTGTAAAAGTCGAAATGTGTCGTGTGAGATGAGGACGGTTTGTCGTGAACCCAATATGGAAAATGTAAAAAGGTATGTAACGCTTAAACCAAAAATGAACAAAAAGGAAAGGCATTGAATCATAGGGACGTCTATGCAAAGCGAAAGTAAAACTGAACTGGCTTCAAAGAAAACAAACAGAATGCTGGACGACAGCAAAAACTTGCAGCGTGTGAAGCAGAGACGGTATCTACAAAGTACTTCCGTACATGACTTGGCAATCAACAATGACCTCACAGAGAAGGATAGCAAGAACTTAGATAGTCTTGCTTGCTAACACAAAGCAGGTACGGGGAATAGCGCTCAAAGGAAGACTTGAAACAGGAAGGGCCTCCAAAATAACAGCTTAAGACATGAACTAAAGCACTACACACAAAAAAACACCAACAAACTCAAAATAAGGCATGACAACCTGGTAAGGCTTCACTTTTTAACGTTTTCTACTGGTGGTGTGCCTCTGGATTTGTTTTCCGAAAAAAATGTGCCTTGCCTCAAAAAAGGTTGAAAAACACTGACCTACAGAGTCTCAGGAAGAAGGTATGATCAATGTCCTTATAAGCCCCCCCCGACTGAGAGCGTAGTGTCAAACATTTTGCATGTGTCGTGTTTAACCAACAGTACACCTTTTATGCATAATGGATGAGGCACAAGCTGAACAACAAGCTCCCCCTTTGTTCTTGCTTGATGCTCCTGTTACATCACAGGAAAAGTCCCATGGTCCCTGTGACCAAGATGACTGCATGCAGCACGTCGCCACAAGGCGGACTGATGAGCGGAACGGTTGCTTCGATACCGAGCGAAAACAGTTTACACTGAGACAATTCATTATGTACTTTTTTTCACTTGCTGTTGAGAATATCATACTTCTGTACAGTAAATAAAGGATCTATGATTGCTCAGTGGAATCTCTACAGCTGGGGTGGCCACACTTTTTCTGCAGGCGAGCTACTTTTCAATTGACCAAGTGGACGGAATCTACCTCATCCATGTACAAACCCTGTTTCCATAAGAGTTGGGAAATTGTGTTAGATGTAAATATAAACGGAATATAATGATTTGAAAATCATTTTCAACCCACATTCATTTGAATATGCTACAAAGACAACATATTTGATGTTCAAACTGGTTAACATTTTTTTTCTTTTGCAAATAATTATTAACTTCAGAATTTGATGCCAGCAACACGTGACAAAGAAGTTGGGAAAGGTGGCAATAAATTCTGATAAAGTCAAGGAATGCTCATTAAACACTTATTTGGAACATCCCACAGGTGTGCAGGCTAATTGGGAACAGGTGAGTGCCATGATTGGGTATAAAAACAGTTTCCATGAAATGCTCAGTAATTCACAAACAAGGATGGGGCGAGGGTCACCACTTTGTAAGCAAATTGTCAAACAGTTTTAGAACAACGTTCCTCATCGAGCTATTGCAAGGAATTTAGGGATTTTACCATCTACGGTCAAAAGGTTCTGAGAATCTGGAGAAATCACTGCACTTAAGCGACGATATTATGGACCTTTGGTCCCTCAGGCGGTACTGCATCAAAAACCGACGTCAGTGTGTAAAGGATATCACCACATGGGCTCAGGTACACTTCATACAACCACTGTCAGTAACTAAAGTTGGTCGCTACATCTGTGAGTGCAAGTTAAAACTCTACTATGCAAAGCCAAACCCATTTATCAACAACACCCAGAAACGCCACCGGCTTCGCTGGGCCCGAGCTCATCTAAAATGGACTGATGCAAAGTGGAAAAGTGTTCTGTGGTCTGACGAGTCCAAATTTCAAATTATATTTGGAAACTGTGGACGTGGTGTTTTCCAAAACAGAAAGGAAAATAACCATACGGATTGTTATAGGCGCAAAGTTCAAAAGCCAGCATCTGTGATGGTATGGGAGTGTTTTAGTGCCCAAGGCATGGGTAACTTACACATCTGTGAAGGCACCATTAATGCTGAATGGTCCATACAGGTTTTAAAGCAACATATGTTGTCATCCAAGCAACGTTATCATGGACGCCCCTGTTTATTTCAGCAAGACAATGCCAAGCCACGTGTTACAACAGCGTTGCTTTGTAGTAAAAGAGTGCGGGTACTTTCCTGGCCCGCCTGCAGTCCAGACCTGTCTCCCATCGAAAATGTGTAGCGCATTATGAAGTGTAAAATACGACAGCGGAGACCCCGGACTGTTGAACGACTGAAGCTCTACATAAAACAAGAATGGGAAAGAATTCCACTTTCAAAGCTTCAACAATTAGTTTCCTCAGTTCCCAAACGTTTATTGAGTGTTGTTAAAAGAAAATGTGATATAACATAGTGGTGAACTTGCCCTTTCCCAATTACTTTGGCACGTTTTGCAGCCATGAAATTCTAAGTTAATTTTTATTTGCAAAAAAAAAAAAAAGTTTATGAGTTAAAACATCAAATATCTTGTCTTTGTAGTGCATTCAACTGAATATGGGTTGAAAAGGATTTGCAAATCATCGTATTCCGTTTATATTTACATCTAGCACAATTTCCCAACTCATATTCAAACAGGGTTTGTATATTATTTATATTCATTTATTTATGAAGGAGACATTTTTGTTAACAAGTTAAAGGTGTTTAATGATAATACAAGCATGTCTAATTCCTTTTTTTCATGAAGACAAGGATATAAGTTGGTGTATCACCTGATTCTGATGACTTGCATTGATTGGAATCAGTCAGTAGTGATGATATCGTCCACATTTTCGAATGGAGGAGAAAAAAAATTGTCTTTTCTGTCCAATATCACATGAAAGTGGTTGCTTTTAGGCATTTCATTTGTCGAGCTTCCATACTCGCTTTTATATCCTTTACAAGAAATACGTTGGCGGTAAACTCTGTAGCTTGCTAGTTTGTGCATGCCAGCTATCTGAGACTCTTATTTTGTTAGCGCAGGCAGGAGGAAGCAGAGCTTTTATTGTGAAGATAGGAACTGTGCAGTCCGTCTTTAGAGTTTTAACGGCAGGTACGGCGCGAGAGGCTGTTGAAATAAAAAGTCTTTCTCGCCTTCCTGTCGGTCATTTTTCCTAATAATGATCACACAAGACCCGCCGTGAATGTCAATCAAGTGAAGATTGATGATCGCTAATTTTTAAGTCTAATTTTTTAATGTCTGGCTGGCAATCGACTGACACACCCTCCGCCATCGACCGGTAGCCCGCCATCAACGTAATGGACACCCCTGCTCTAAAGGCAGCATTATTCAACTTAATTGTTTCGGGGGCCACATTTCCAAAAAGCTAAAGACAGGACAATATTCCTTTTTTGTGTATTCCGTAAAACCAGCGTCCTCTACAGTAGACATTTAATTTAATTTTGTCAACGTTACAGGACGCTTTGCTGTTTTGAGGGACTCTCTGCCAAAAAAAAAATAAAATATAATAATGACATTAGTCTCGTGTTTTTAAGCACCTGCTGCAAAAATGTGGGTCCCTCAAGTTTTTTTTTCAAAAACTGAATTCCCCCAAAGGGTGAAAAAGAGAAGAAGTCCAATGGAACCTTGAGGAACACGACTGGCTCCTGACTATTTGACTCCTGGCTCCATCTGAAGTAAATGAGCAACAGCAGCACCTGAGTCACATACACCACATGATAGAAAAATATGTGTATCTGCCATAAAGGAGAGAACTTAAAGAAGTGCATTGAGGAATGCCTCAGTTACCGTAAATTCAGGACTGTAATCCGTTACTTTTTTCCTACGCTTCGAGCCCTGCGGCTTTTAAAACGGTGATGCTGATTTACGAATTTTTCTTCGCTGATGGCCATAAGTCTGTTTAGAGCTATCAACTGGAGTTGCCGTTATGTCTTCTAACCGACCATAGCGTTTCTACTCGTATGGATTCTTCCTTCCCCAGGCCAAGAAAGGTTTTTTAGTTTTACATTATAACTGAAGCAATTCTTACATACTTAACCCTTCCACGTTTGATG
Organism: Nerophis ophidion; assembly: GCF_033978795.1. NCBI lineage: Eukaryota > Metazoa > Chordata > Actinopteri > Syngnathiformes > Syngnathidae > Nerophis > Nerophis ophidion. Next base: position 47,413,617 of record NC_084617.1, on the reverse strand, counting down.
TCTGTAGGAGTGTTTTTATGCATGTTTGTGTGTTTCATGGTAATATAATCAAGCTAGTGTCGTATGCAAAAAATTAATATGCTAACACATTTACGAGCAACTCTGTCAGTGTTATCAATTTACAACAGCATTCTGTTTGTATTGTTTTAGTTTCAAAAGTTCCGCAGTAAATTTACCTTGGACGTCATCGTGTAGTTATTTCACAGTCTGTTTAGAAACATTCAAAAGGTATATAAATAAACATTTACAAAATATTTCTGTGTAAATAACTCATTTCACAACATATAATATACAGCTGCGGCTTAAGGTTTGGTGCGGATAAAATATGCTAATGATATATTTTTTCTTCTATAACGTAGAGGGTGCGGCTTACCAGTGAGCTCTATAGTTCGTAAAATACTGTATGCAAATCCTAAATTTGGACCTCACTGTTTTAAGTTGGCTAACAAGGTTAAAATGCCAATTAAAGAATCTGCCCATGTGTTAACAGTGGTCCAAGTTTCTCTATACAACAGGAGCACTTTCATGTGTTTAGGAACTTGCTGCAAAAATGTTTATTCCCCAAGTTCTGAACTGAACTGGGTTGGAATGTTGTCTTTCCTAGGTGGGATTTGGCCACCGCTCTAAAGCTGCATAGGCCTGAGCCATTAAAAACTTTTTACTGGACAATCGTTATCCCACAAGTTGTTGCTGTTAAACAATATTGTCAGTATTATTTTGAGACCAAATCAAGCCCTTGTCTGGATTGGGAAGCGTTACTTGCAGTGTGACTCCAAGGATGCATAAAACAGCAGACGGAATGCTAGCGTAAATAGGGAGTGCACGCAAAAAAAAATATATATATATAGTGCAGCTCTGGAGTGCACATGAACATTAAAACTAAGAGAGCTGAAACAAAATAGAGGTTGCGGGAAATCTCTAAACAAAGAACAGTCTTAGCAGAACAGCCACTAACTGCCCAGTGATCTAACCCTGATTGACAACCAGGAACATGTTTGTCCAGGTTGCCAATCAGGGCAAGGTGTGGGAGCCAGGGCTCAGTGGCAGAAAATGGTCATGGTGGTCATGACTCTGCTGTTAATCAAAATATTAAGAATAATAATCCATCCATCCATCCATTTCCTACTGCTTATTCCCTTTTGGGGTCGCGGGTGCCTATCTTAGCTACAACTGGGCGGAAGGCGGCGTACACCCTTGGGCAAGTGGCAAGGCCAGCACAGATAGACGGACAACATTCACACTCACATTCACACACTAGGGCCAATTTAGTGTTGCCAATCAACCTATCCCCAGGTGCATGTCTTTGGAAGTGGGAGGAAGCCAGAGTACCCGGAAGGAACCCACGCAGTCACGGAAAGAACATGCAAACCCTACACAGAAAGATCCCGAGCCTGGGATTGAATCCAGGGCTACTCACGACTTTCGTATTGTGAGGCAGACGCACTAACCCCTCCCCCACCGTGCTGCCCAAGACTAATAATGCAAGATTTTATTTCAAAATCAATACATATAGTTGTTTTTTTGCCATTATAATTGTAAAGTTAAGTTAAAGTTAAAGTTAAAGTTAAAGTACCAATGATTGTCACACACACACTAGGTGTGGTGAGATTTGTCCTCTGCATTTGACCCATCCCCTCGTTCACCCCCTGGTAGGTGAGGGGAGCAGTGATCAGCACAGGTGCCACGCCCGGGAATCATTTTGATGATTTAACCCCCAATTCCATCCCTTGATGTTGATTGCCAAGCAGGGAGGTAATGGGTCCCGTTTTTATAGTCTTTGGTGTGACTCGGCTGCGGTTTGAACTCACAACCTACCAATCTCAGGGCCGACACTCTAAACAACAACTTATAATTATCTTAGATGAGTAAACGAACAATGACAATAGAATGAACTCACAATTTGTGCCGGCAAAAAATGCACTAAAATAAATATTGTAAATCTTGAAGTTGAAAAACTGGGTCAGGTGGTTTGTTTGGTTTCGTTTTTGTCGCCCTCACTTTCCAACAAGTGGAGCACACTTGCTCGTTTGTCCGTCCTGATTGGCTCATTTTGTCATTTGTTTGACTTCAAAACATTCCCACAATGCAGTGGTGTTTTTTTTTGCTCCTAATTTCTGACCCATGGCGGTGAGTCACAACTCGCGAGGCTTTCTGTCCGTGAATGTGTGTGTGTGTGTGTGTGTGTGTGTGTGTGTGTGTGTGTGTGTGTGTGTGTGTGTGTGTGTAAACCAGCGGTCCCGCCTTCGCCCGCAGGGACAACAATTGTAGACAACTGACAAGAGGATTCACTCCATTATTTTTAATTGTGCTATTGATCAAACGTCCAATAGCTAAAATAGTTGTATGCGACTTGAGAAGCTTATTTTTCTTTCAATTCCACCTTTTTGCACATGGATGTTTGTGTTGAAAGTTGCAATGACAGAAATATACAACAAGAAAAAAATAGCACTAAAATTGAAGTTAATAATTTCAGACTTTTTCTGCTCAATGGAGAGCTTTGTCAATCCCAGTTAAGTTTATGTTGATGTCAGCTGTTGAAGAAAATTACCAAATATTGAGAGCTATAATATTCTGATGACATATTAAACATTGCACATCTTTACATCTTTAACATAATTCGACCACTAATCTGGACACTTCTGTCCTCCTGTGTCTACTCAATGCTGTCGCAAGTATAATAACCTCGCTTTGTGTCTTCCTATCGTGGACTCAAAGTCCTCTTTGTGTCTACATGATTGCTTCATGCTGGGGGGGTACTAAGGGGTGCAGAGACAAATTCACTTTCTGCTAATGATTTTTCCTCTTTTTGAACACTTGGAACATAATTCCCAGTTAACGGCTCCAGCACAGGCACAGTTATTTCATTGTTCTCACTGCACTTTCTCTAATTGTGCCAAAAAAGGCAATATGCCAATATTTTACTTTTTGGCCTTTTTTTTTTTTTGTTCTCTGTTCAGAGGGCGCAGTAGCTGTATGTGAAACGTTGTGGCGTGCAGGAGCAGAACATATCTGACTTCTTAGAAAGGGAAAGTGTAAATAACCTGAATTACGGGCTCGGGATCTTTCTGTGTGGAGTTTGCATGTTCTCCACGTGACTACGTGGGTTCCCTCCGGCTTCTTCCCACCTCCAAAGACATGCACCTGGGGATAGGTTGATTGGCAACACTAAATTGGCCCTAGTGTGTGAATGTGAGTGTGAATGTTGTCTTTCTATCTGTGTTGGCCCTGTGATGAGGTGGCGACTTGTCCAGGGTGTACGACACCTTCCGCTCGAATGCAGCTAAAATAGGCTCTTGCGACTCCCCGCGACCCCAAAAGGGACAAGCGGTAGGAAATGGATGGACGCGTTGCACTGTCTATATACCCCCATTATTTCATAAGCCTGGCTCATGACTAATATACAGTAGTGGGAAATATATTGAATGTTCATATATTATCCATCCTGCATTGGCAGAATGTGATGTCAGGGATGGATTATAATGAAGCAATTAAGAGTTATTTATTCATCTGTACATCACCGTGCGTAAGTTACACTATTCATATAGGCCGACTAACAACTATTTTCTTATTTTTATTTCCGCAAAAAACTTTTCCATTTTGTCACCTCTATTGTTCAATATATATTTAGCACTGTTGAAACCTAGCTGCAGGTGGGTGTTTTGTTCTAACATGAATATTAGCGTGTAGACCAGGCCTGCGAAATTATTTTGACTCGGGGGGCAAATTTATTGAAAAACATGTCTGGGGGCCGGTATATGTATATATAAATATATGTATGTATATATATATATATATATATATATATATATATATATATATATATATATATATATATATATATATATATATATATATATATATAACGATTAAACATTTTAATCGAAGTTAATCGCACTATTTCTCCGATTAATCGTGATTAACTGCATTGGATACGCAAAGCCCAATAATGAATTCAAAAGTAGTGTGTAGTGCACCTTTATTGGAATATTCTCCCACATGAACAAAAGCGCCAAAACATTTGTTGTGCAAACACAATTTAAATCAGTCCTTGTTAAACAGTAGCAGTTAAACAGCATATTTTATGAAAATCAACTCAAAAAATTTAAATACAAACATTTAAGCTTATTGCCACTGCCAGGGTATTTAAGTTATCCTGTTTGTTATGGAAAATACATATAATCTACATACAAATCTCTGAGCCACAATCATAACATCTGAACAAGCAATTTCTGAGGTAACAGCAGAAACATTTTTTTTTATCAGGGATCTTATGTTTAAAAAAACTATATTATAGGTAGTGGGATATTTTAGGGAATCTTTGATCAAATTATCCATAGTGGCAATATGAATAATGTTGTGTCTATTCTGCGTAGTGCACTTAAGATAATTATGACCATATCTAGGACTTCATATGATGGGAATTTTCCGATCGTTTGCTTGGTGCTTTGATAAACTGAACGCATATACATGGTACTATATTGTGATGTTATGAGCCAGGGAAAAAAAGAACTACCCTACCCAGCATGCAACAGTAGTGACGAGCATGCGCGGTAGCCCGGTATAGGTTGTGTGTCGCCATGACGGCATCTTGTATGTTGTGATATGCACGCTCTGAAAGCAAACGTTAAGAACTCAGCCAACACTCCTCGTCTGCATTATTCATAAATAGACAGACAACACATATACTGCGCTGCTTCACAGGCCGCTGGATGTAGCCGGCAAAGTATTCCCATGCTAGCTAGCCGGTCTAGCAAGCACGCGTCATTCAGTCCAAAACGGCCCGATCTATCCACATCCAGAATTGTCTGGCGGTCGTAAGTGATCCCGGAGTGACCACGCTGTAAGCCAGCCATGAAGTTTGCAGAATTGTCCGGTATTTTTGCCGAATGTTCCATCTTTACCAAGAGCCCCTCGACGCCGAAGCTCTTCCAGGCGACGCCATCTTGTTAAGAAAAGGCATTAACAAATAATCATTAACTTGCCAGCAACATGTAACAAAGAAGTTGGGAAAAGTGGCAATAAATACTGATTAAGTTGAGGAATGCTCATCAATCACTTATTTGGAACATCCCACAGGCTAATTGGGAACAGGTGGGGGCCATGATTGGGTATAAAAGCAGCTTCCATGAAATGCTAAGTAATTCACAAACAAGGATGGGGTGAGGGTCACCAATTCGTAAGCAAATTGTCGAACAGTTGTAGAACAACATTTCTCAACGAGCTATTGCAAGGAATTTAGGGATTTTACCATCTACTGTCCGTAAAATCATCAAAAGGTTCAGAAAATCTGTCGAAATCACTGCACGTAAGCGATGATATTACAGACCTTTGATCCCTCAGGCGGTACTGCATCAAAAACCGACATCAGTGTGTAAAGGATATCACCACATGGGCTCAGGAACACTTCAGAAAACTACTGTCAGTAATTACAGTTGGTCGCTACATCTGTAAGTGCAAGTTAAAACTCTACTATGCAAAGCCAAACCCATTTATCAACAAAACCCAGGAACGCCGCCGGCTTCGCTGGGCCCAAGCTCATCTAAGATGGACTGATACAAAGTGGAAAAGTGTTCTGTGGTCTAACGAGTCCATATTTAAAATTATATTTAGAAACTGTGGACGTGGTGTCCTCCTTAACAAAGAGGAAAATAACCATCCGTTTTTGTTATTGGCACAAAGTTCAAAAGCCAGCATCTGTGATGGTATCGGGGTGTATTAGTGCCCAAGGCATGGGTAACTTACACATCTGTGAAGGCACCAGTAATCCTGAATGGTCCATACAGGTTTTGGAGAAACATATGTTGTCATCCAAACAACATTATCATGGACGCCCCTAATAATTTCAGCAAAACAATGCCAAGCCACATGTTACAACAGCGTGGCTTCGTAGTAAAAGAGTGCGGGTACTTTCCTTACCCTCCTGCAGTCCAGATATGTCTCCCATCGAAAATGTGTGGCGCATTATGAAGCGTAAAATACGACAACGGAGACCCTGGACTGTTGAACACCTTTTAAGGTGTACATCAAGCAAGAATTGTAAAGAATTCCACTTTCAAAGCTTCAACAATTAGTTTCCTCCGTTCCCAAACGTTTATTGAGTGTTGTTAAAAGAAAATGGAATGTAACACAGTGGTGAACAAGCCCTTTCCCAACTACTTTGGCATGTGTTGCAGCCATGAAATTCTAAGTTAATTATTATTAGCAAAAAAAAATTTTAATTATGAGTTTGAACATCAAATATCTTATCTTTGTAGTGCATTCAACAGAATATGGGTTGAAAAGGATTTGCAAATCATTGTTTTCCGTTTATATTTACATCTAAAACAATTTCCCAACTCATATGGAAACAGGGTTTGTATCAGGGGCGTCGCCAGACAGATTTTACTGGGGCACGTGCCCCAGTGTTGATCTGCAGTGCCCCAGTACAAATTTCACCAATAAAAAAAAACGCTTCAGAGTTTTAAGTCTACATAACATAGACAACAGCGCACATACTACTTAGTATGGTAATTGATTGCTACTGTATTCACTCCACGTAACAATGAGCACATGGCTAATTAATATGGTAATTTATTCACGTGTGGATCGAGACTTCAGTTGAGAGAGAGAGAGAGAGAGGGGGGGAAGCGAATCACTGCTGAGGTAGGTAACGTTAGCCAAGAACAATTTGTTATTTATATTATTTTGATTTTGATTTGACTCAAACTCTAACTCCTAGATGGATATCAGAAAGTTATTCGCCCACAGGAGGGAAGAAGCAGCAGGAATGAGAGATGTAAGTGAAGTCCTAGCTAGCTAGGCAACATCATTGTCTTAAGTTCATGCTAAGTTAGCTAACGTTCTTCCTTGTTTCAAGACAAACATATTTCTTTGCTGTACGAGCTGTCGGGGGAATTTCCAATGAAAATGAAACATAAAGTTGGTTATTGTCTGCTGGTTCTACATCAATGATGATTTGGAGTAAGCATGTGTGAGTTGAGTGCTTCTCAAATGGTTTATCTTCAGGAAGAAAAATATTTTTCCATATCATCAAGTCGTGAGCCAAATTTTTAAATCATTCAAGTTTATTTCACAGAAAAATAGCACAGTAGACTTGTCTTGTTAATCGGTGCGACTTTGACTAAAATAATCTTGTTTTGTCACCAGAAAAATGGATATAGCTAAAACATCTGGTTTTGTTTCCAGAAAAAATAGTAACATTTCTGTATTTGTTTTCAGAAAGATGGCTGAAAATATCTTGCTTTGTTGCCTCATTTAGATGTTTTAAAAATATATTTCTATGTCTGTCTTGAGTCCTCCTCCAACTTGTTAGTCGGTTTGCCTTTTGCTAAAATACTCACTAATACTCACTAGAAAAATGGCTAAAAATATCTGGTTTTGTTGCCACAATTTGATTTTTTTCTCCCTAAACTTTTTTTTTTTTTCATGCACACATCTGACTGCGACTCACTGAAAATGACACACAATCCACTTTTATGTAGATGTTAAATTTGCAGATGATTACCGGAATATATATTTCAAAAAGATTCATTGCCCTTCCTTTTTGATTTTACCAGTAGCAGTTTAGAAGTCTGGAGTAAAAAAGTGCACAAGTGGGTCAAATGCATTAGTTAATCTCAGGTGGTTAATCAAAGATCCATACAACATAATCGGATATGATTTCACAGTTTAAAGCACTATTTATGTATTTTTTATGATAAATAAGTGCTAAAAATGTTTTTGCTTGCTCACATGAATTATTTGTGCCCCAGGTGTGCCCCAGTACAGTATTAGGTCTAGTGACGCTCCTGGTTTGTATATATATATATATATAAATATATATATATATATCCAGGGTGTACCCTGCCTTCCGCCCGATTGTAGCTGAGATAGGCGCCAGCGCCCCCCGCGACCCCAAAAGGGAATAAGCGGTAGAAAATGGATGGATATGTATATATATATATATTATATATACATATGTATATATATATATATATATATATATATATATATATATATATATATATATATATATATATATATATATACATACACAGACATACACAAACATAATGTACAGTATATAACTTCATACATATATAAATATGTAAGCCAGGGGTCGTAAGCCTTTTTGGCTTAGAGAACCATGGAAGTCAAATATTTTAAAATGGATTTCCGTGAGAGCCATATAATATTTTTTTTTAACACTGAATACAACTAAGTGTGTGCATTTTTATGTAAAACCAACATTAGCGTAAACATGTTTGTTATTCTTTTTAATAACATTTTTATTCTGAAGCTAACTAATAATGAATAAAATACTTCTTTCCATTCTTGACTTCTTGAACAGGTGCGGTAGAAAAACGGATGGATGGATAAAAATGCATGAGAATTGTTTATATTTTGAACGTTATTTTTAACACTGATTACTAGTGGAATTATAAATTTTTTATTGTGTTAAGCAATGTCACCTAAGAATAATCTGAGAGCCAGATGAAGTCATCAAAAGAGCCACATCTGGCTCTAGAGCCATTGGTTCCCTACCCCTGATGTAAACTGTGAAAACCTGCTGTACAGTATGTGTTCTTGGGTCTTATTTTTAAGGACACTAATACAAAACCTCACAATAAACATTATGAAAGACCGCCTTAAAAAACGGAATGAAATTTTAATTTTTTTTTACTGACACCCAGAATGTACATGAAAATTAAAAATGTGGGATTTACAACTTTAACTATGAATAATAAAACACTGAATATTGACTACATATGAACGTCACAACCCCTCTTGATGGACACATTTTGCAATCAAGCGAAACGCAACAATAATGCAACAAAAATGCAAGAAACACAGCAAAATATGAATGTGAAAGCTAAAAAAAACCCCACCTGCAGTCTGATATATCATTAAGCTTTAGAACTTTGTTGTAAAAATCTCCTTCCGCATCTGTCCCTGACACCTGTATTTCACTGCTTGCTGCCTTTCCTGAGCTGCTGTGACTTAGATTACCATAGTAACTAGCATATCATGCAAACGCACAGATTCCAACCATTGAAATACTTTGTATAGTTCAAGACTTAGGATCATTTCAAAACATCACTGCACATCATAATTGCAACGACAGTTTCGATCTTACAGATCTAAAAAAATTATTCGGGAATGTCCGGTGGGCCAGTTTGAAAAACTTAACGAGGCACATTCGGCCCCCGGGCCTTAATTGCCCAAGGTCTGGTGTGGACCAAAATAATACAAATCACTCATGCCGCTCGTGACCTCCCAGGGGGTCCAGACCAACGTTCCCGCTAAGGTGGTGCCTGCACAATTGCGCATAAATCTATGCTGCACACAAAATAAAATCCAATCTGAAACCTGAACAAAAAAAAAAAAAACACAAGTATTTGTTCTGTATGATTTCGCAATGCATATCTGTGAGTGACAGGTGAGGACAAGTCGCCCCTAACAGATAAAACAATGTTCGTCAACTCTGTTCAATTATCGTAACGTCTGTCAAGAGTAGACGCTTTAAAGAGGATAGGAATTCCATCCATCACTTTATTGAGCAAAACTCAGTTGTAACCACACCAAAATATATGTAAAAAATGTATATCTGCTGTACAGACCAGGCCAAAATCAATGCTTTGTCATCTGCCGCTTGCTCTCTCTCACCTGCACCAACACACGCACTCATGGCAATTATCCACTGATGTGTTAACACCCACACACAACGTCGGACAAATCTAAAACTACACAAAGCATAAATGCCAGGTTGTTACACGATGACTCCTCAATCAGATGTGTGCTTATTTTACTGTCATTTATTAAGAATGTAATTTAGGGATGCTAATCATGAAATGTTGTTACTAGATTACATGAATGCTTATCCATCCATCCATCCATCTTCTTCCGCTTATCCGAGGTCGGGTCGCGGGGGCAGCAGCCTAAGCAGGGAAGCCTAGACTTCCCTCTCCCCAGCCACTTCGTCTAGCTCTTCCGGGGGGATCCCGAGGCATTCCCAGGCCAGCCAGGAGACATAGTCTTCCCAACGTGTCCTGGGTCTTCCCCGTGGCCTCCTACCGGTTGGACGTGCCCTAAACATGATCCGCACCGATCCGCCTGTCGATCTCACGATCCACTCTTCCCCCACTCGTGAACAAGACTCCTAGGTACTTGAACTCCTTCACTTGGGGCTTATATGCTTATATGCTTAATGCTTATAAAATGTATATATTTTACAGAAATGTACACTTTATCCTGTGTTTACATCTCGTTGTGCAACATAAGAATGTTTTAAGGGGTACTAAGTGTGATCTCTGAAAGGGGTACACATTATTTCTAATAAAAATATATATTTTACAGGAATGTCCACTTTATCCTGTGTTTACATCTCATTGTGCAACATAAGAATGTTTTAAGGGGTACTAAGTGTGATTTCTAAAAGGGGTACGCATTATTTCTAATAAAAATATGTATTTTACAGGAATGTACACTTTATCCCATGTTTACATCTCATTGTGCAACATGAGAATGTTTTAAGGGGTACCAAGTATGATCTCTGAAAGGGGCTCAAATTATTTCCAGAGTAGGCCCCCCCGCTCATGAAAAACAATTTATTTTTGTAATTTTCAAATGTGGGCCAAATCATTTAAAAACATATGTAAATTTCACGAAAATTCCTACTGTCATTTGATTATTATAATAAAACATTGAACTTGTTATAAGGTCAGGTATTGGGACTGGTGGGATGCTGGTGTGGCTACAGTGTGCATGTCTGATGTGCTCCACTGAAGGCTAAGGACGTGGTTGCATTTGTTCGGACACATGCAAAATTTGAGGGAAAATTGGTCCCGACCGACTATTTGAGAAACACTGACTTATGTTGAGTTTTTTAAGAGATGGACCTTGAACAATGACACCCTCTGACTGCATAACACCATAACTGAAAATACATTTCAGTATTAAATCCTGATATACTGTAATAAATAATCACATTCATTGAGGCACTTTAAACAATGAATCACTCAATCAGGCGTTAAATCAGGGGTGTCAAACTCATTTTAGACGGGGGACCACATGGAGAAAAATCTTCTCCCTAGTGGGCCGGACTGGTAACATCACGGCAAGATAACATAAAAACAAAGACAAATACTGAATGTTTTCTTTGTTTAAAAATAGAACAAGCACATTATGAAAATGTACAAATCATAATGTTGTCAGGTTTATTTTACACTTACATGTTGCGGCTAATAGCACTCTATCTTTATTTGTCGTGTGTGGAAAACTTGCACTTTTGGGTTTTTCGGATCACCAATAACCGACATGCCAGGCTCTTCCAGTTTTACGAGAATGTTACATTTTGTAATAAATTGTCTTTGTGCTTTTTAGCAATTGTCTTTTCGTCAGTCTTGCGCTCGCTTGTGCTCGACTATCAAGCACCCCTCTGTCCTTCCCGGCTGCTGCCTTTAACAGAGCGACAGGTGATTAGATAAGCACGCCCAGGTGGGCCATCCACGCACCTGTCGATGATCTCGAATTCGTTCCTGGCACACCCTGCTCCGTTGCAGGACTGCAGGCCACGCCTTCCCTCCACATCGTTATTTATACTTTCTGAATAATTTATGTGATAATGTTCATCAGTCAACTCATTTTCAATCTATCAGGATAAAAAAAATAACAACATCAAATTACAGGATGTTATTTATGTAGTTTGCTCATTTACCTCGACTGGTGTTTTTTTCTTTTTTCTTACATATGTAGCATAATCTACATTAGAAAGATACAAATAATTGCTATTGCGACATCTAGTGGACACATCTAGAACAGCATTTTTTTTCATTCAAAAATTTCGGCTCAAAACCTGTTGGCGGGTCGGATCAGGCCCGCGGGCCGTACGTTTAACACCCCTGCGTTAAATGCTTGATATTGATCCATTTTGGACTATTTTTTCCAACTATCTGCAGAATTTAAAGGGGACCAAGGATGATTTTCCTCTTTTTGGACTTATTAATGTTCCAATGTTGGATACTCATGTTAAACAATGCCAACACGTCAAATCATAAGATCCTCATTTTGTGCATCTTGCACTTGAATATTTGATCATTACATTTTCTACTTGTGACAATACTTGTATGCATTTGATCATTATTAAATTATAAGAAAATGTCACTTTATGAACAAAATAATTTAACAAGTTCACTAGATACGATGCACTATGCATATGTTCAGATCGTTCTACGTTGGACAATTCATCAAAAAATAAGGCTGCTCTTTGTTGCATATGTCAAATATGTACTCGGTACAAAAATGTGTCTCTTACATACGGCCTCTTTTTGTGTGGAAAATGTCATGGTCTTGTGTGTAAAGGGTACTTTTACTAGTTTGCGTTTGTTTTGTTGTCATTCTTTAATACACATCATGAGTTCTCAAAAATATTATTCGGAACTACTCCTAATCAGAATTACTTATTTGCTTAGTGCTAGCTCCCTCACCTGTCATTGGTTGTCAATCAGGACACACCTGTCCCTGGTTGCCAATCAGGATGCTTCCTGTCCTCTGGACAGGCTGTATCATTTGCTTTGCTTTCTTTGCGCTTCATACTGCAGCAACCTCGAGAGAGACAGGCGGTACAAAATGGATGGATGGATGAACTGCTGTATACCTTTGTTGTTTGTGTTACCTGTGTTTTTTTTAAATTTCTTTCTTCCACTTGCCTTCTGGCTGCATTTCGGGATCCAACAAACATCATGAATTGCCTAAAACATTGCATCAATTGGGTGCACATCTTAATGTGTACCCAATCCTACAAATGAAATTTCACACCTTGATATCTAACAACTTTAAATTTTTTTTTTAAAGAGGTCATATTTTTTTTTTTTCTACATTTAAAACACTTTCTTGTGGTCTACATAACATGTAATGGTGGTTCTTTGGTCAATATTCTGCATAGATTATGTTTTACAGACCGTTTTCAAGCCACGTTCTGATCCTCTCTTCAGGATGCGCCTTTTTGTGGGCGGTCCGTGGCTCCACTTCGACTCTGTTTTCTTCCCGTCATTCACGTTGTACATTTTAGCGCCTCCATTGCAAGTCTACTGACAGTTAAAAGTTAGCACTATGCACTATGCTACAAATGGCATCAGCGGAGGATGCATGTGCATGTACGAGCCAGTCTGCCCCACAACAAGAGGATCGTGAAAAAGATGGAGTTCATTGACTACTGCGTCCAACTACAATGCCGGACTCAGGCAAAGCTCTTCAGGTAAATTTTTTACCATATATGGAGATATCCGCTGACGTCACAAGTTGCATGAAAGAAGGCAAGATTGTTTTTCTAATATTTCCGCTATGCCTCCGTGGTCTGATTTCAGATTTTCGTGACTTACGCAGATCCCAAATTCCCAAAAACAGCTACCATTCGGTATGAAAGTTGGTTTTGCATTAGAGGTCCCCACGCTATGTATAGAGGCAGTTTACTGTGTGTACTCACAACATTGTGTGACTGCAAAGCAAATATCTGGCTTCTGGAGACTTTTAGTCAGAAATCCACAGTTTTATGGACGAAGCCACTCTCAGCTTATCATTGGTTGATCAAAACATTGCCAAGAACACACCCTTCGACAGTTCCCTCTGTTTCCACCGGCCATAGCAACCATTAAGCAGCGGTTGACCTTGACAGTTAAAGATCATTCAGCATGGCAACGTTACTTCTTCCACACTCCCTACAAGCATCTGATGGCATCTGGCTGTGAAAAAACAATACGATGCATCTAAATGAGACTCCGACGTGTTCGAGCGGAGCCTCGCAAACGTCGACGCGAGCCTGTGTTGCGTGGTGGATCTCCGCAGATGAGCGGCTGCGTCTAAAGCTCTTTGTGCCTTCAGGATCACCCCCAACTCATTCTTATTCAGACATGATCAGAGGGGAGGCAGGCAACTGAGATTAGCTGCAGATCAAAAGAGCTGCCTCGCGCCAGCGCTTGTGTTTTGTAGATTTAGGCCGCCCCGGCGCATTGCCGTTGCATAGCGGTGCCGGAACGTCATACTGATTCTTTTTTTTCTTCTCTTTTGGACTCGACAGCGCTCAAGGGGGTAGATGTTAGGGGAGTTTATGTGCAGGAGATCGGACTGCTTCTGGAAATGTTCAAACATTGAATAATGAAAGAGATAGAAGAGCATGAAAAGGTAATCAGGGGGTAAAGTGACGATACAATAAGCTATTACAGCGGAAGAAAAAAAAAGACACTTTCGCCGCTTTCCTTGTGGGAAATCAAACCGCTTCCATATGTGAAATAGCTCTTGGTTCAGTGATAATGTGTTTAAAATGAAATACGTTTTCCGCGGGAACGTAGTAAATTTGGGCCTGCTTTCTGTCGGAGGCCTTAAAAAAATACTGGTCAATAAACAGCAAATTACTGCTGCGCTTTATGGCAACCTAATCATTTATTGACATAAAGCCGAGTGAGAACCTGAAAAAGCACGTTCAAATTAAAATCACATTCTGCTTTAGCCGAAACAAGCAGGATACACATGCTTGCGTTTAAGAGTTCGGTAAGTTACCATTTCAGAAAACTCAACAATTACTGTAAATATGTATTCCTGACCTATGCAGATAACCGTAGACCGCTCTGTGTTACAAGTAGCAACAACACAGACAAAAGTGTGTCCGGGAACTCACTACAGGAAGACAAAACAAGATTCAGTACTTTCGAACTCTGCCCCCCTTTAAGTTGAGAGAAAAGTTAAAAAGCAGGGGGATAACGGCATCTTCAGTAACTTTAGCTACATACAAACCCTGTTTCCATATGAGTTGGGAAATTGTGTTAGATGTAAATATAAACGAAATACAATGATTTGCAAATAATTTTAAACCCATATTCAGTTGAATATGCGACAAAGACAACGTATTTGATGTTCAAACTGATAAAAAAAATGTTTTTTGCAAATAATCATTAACTTTAGAATTTGATGCCAGCAACACGTGTCAAAGAAGTTGGGAAAGGTGGCACTAAATACTGATAAAGTTGGGGAATGCTCATCAAACACTTATTTGAAAAATTCCACAGGTGCGGAGGCTAATTGGGAACAGGTGGGTGCCATAATTGGGTATAAAAACAGCTTCCCAAAAAATGCTCAGTCTTTCACAAAAAAAGGATGGGGCGAGGTACACCCCTTTGCGTGAGCATATAGTCAAACAGTTTAAGAACAAAGTTTCTCAACGTGCAATTGCAAGAAATTTAGGGAATTCAACTTCTACGGTCCATAATATCATCAAAAGGTTCAGAAAATCTGGAGAAATCACTCCACGTAAGTTGCATGGCCGAAAACCAACATTGAATGACCGTGACCTTCGATCCCTCGGACGGCACTGTATCAAAAACCGACATCAATCTCTAAGGGATATCACCACATGGGCTAAAGGAACACTTCAGAAAACCACTGTTACTAAATACAGTTCTTCGCTACATCTGTAAGTGCAAGTTAAAGCTCTCCTGTGCAAAGCGAAAGCCATTAATCAACAACATCCAGAAACGCCGCCGGCCTCTCTGGGCCCGAGATGATCTAAGATGGACTGATGCAAAGTGGAAAAGTGTTCTGTGGTCTGACGAGTCCACATTTTAAATTGTTTTTGGAAATATTCGACATCATGTCATCCGGACCAAAGGGGAAGCGAACCATCCAGACTGTTATCGACGCAAAGTTCAAAAGCCAGCATCTGTGATGGTATGGGGGTGCATTAGTGCCCAAAGCATGGGTAACTTACACATCTGTAAAGGCACCATTAATGCTGAAAGGTACATACAGGTTTTGAAACAACATAGGCTGCCATTTAAGCGCTGTCTTTTTCATGGACGCCCCTGCTTATTTCAGCAAGACAATGTCAAGCCACATTCGGCATGTGTTACAACAGCGTGGCTTCGTAAAAAAAGAGTGCGGGTACTTTCCTGGCCCGCCTGCAGTCCAGACCTGTCTCCCATCGGAAATGTGTGGCGCAATATGAAGCGTCAAATACGACAGCTGAGACCCCGGACTGTTGAACGACTGAAGTTCTACATTAAACAAGAATGGGAAAGAATTCCACTTTCAAGGCTTCAACAACTAGTTTCCTCAGTTCCCAAACGTTTACCGAGTAATGTTAAAAGAAAAGGTGATGTAACACAGTGGTGAACATGCCATTTCCCTACTACTTTGGCACGTGTTGCAGCCATGAAATTCTAAGTGAATTATTATTTGCAATAAAAAAATAAAGTTTATGAGTTTGAACATCAAATAACTTGTCTTTGTAGTGCATTCAACTGAATATGGGTTGAAAAGGATTTGCAAATCATTGTATTCTGTTTGTATTTACATCAAACACAATTTCCCAACTCATATGGAAACAGGGTTTTATACATTGATATTAATGCTAAGGTCAAGTTTCAGTACAGTGAGGGTACAAAATGCTTGCTGCTTATCTATCTATATATATATATATATATATTAATATATATATATATATATATACATATATATATATATATATATGTATATATATATATATATATATATACATTTATTTTTATGAAGCATAGAAATGCAATTGGAATCTGCTAACAAGCAATTCTCCAATAAATTCATACTTAAAATGTTGTCCGCTTTTAGTCATACTATTTGGGCTTGTGGAGTTGGATTGTAATGTCGAATGTAGACTTCCTATCCCGCACTTAATATTTGTGCTGATTGGTATTGAGCTTTTGGCTCAGGACACCTGCATGGGCACGGACACGTTTCGAATATGAATATTCGAAACACACCTGATAAGAAGTATAAAGTCGTCCCTCGTCACTTCGAGATTTGCGGCACACGTTTTTTTCAAATATTTTTTTAATAAAAAATGGTTTCGCACTATTTCGCATTTAATTATGACCTATTAGTCAGGAATATGCATATTTCAATACATTTACTTATTTGTGGCCTGGATTTTAATTCATAAATATGGCTACATGTCTCACGATGGGAAGTGTTGCTTGAAAGCGTGACTCTTCGAATGCAGAGAACGGCAGGTGCAATGCAGGTAAAAGTATATTTGATAACAAAAGAAGGCATGTGCAGCTAGTGTGGCCCGCTAGCGTCTTCAATTTGGCCCAAAAGCGCTCCGCAATCCATAAAAAAAGGCGGACTCTGAATGGAAAAGATTTGCTGCCATCTCAGGGACAATGTGAGTAAACCAGATCAATGACTTTGAATATAATTAGGAATAATTGCACAGCATTTATTCATAACACAAACCAAACAACCTTCCCTAGTCATGGTTTAAATTGTCAACACACAGTCACAAATAACACAACCTGCTTAATGAACTTTGTAGAAATTACAAAAAAAACGTTTCAACACCATTAAAAAAAATACATTTACGGCCATTTAAATTTGTGAGTGTGCATGGCGAGAAACATGTAAAACACTCTCCACATTTATGCATGTTTGGCGCATTTAAGGTGCTCGATGTTTCTGATTGATTACAAAACTTTAAGAAAGTCGTCACGGAAGTTAACAATGTAAGAGTCAAATTTTCACACACTCTTAATATCCGGTTATATTAATTATATATCCATTAAAATAATATAATATGTACACACACACACAACACACACAGTTACTTTACATGCAGTCAGCTTTCGTGCACCGGCCAAGTTTCTTCCGCCGAATGTGCCCCCTAAGTCAAAAAGTTTGGAGACCCCTGTTCTAAAGGTAACAAACACACTCTCACTCTCTCAGAAGCGACTATGAACACTTGGCAGAACAATGTATACAGGAGCCTGATTGTCAACTAGGAACAGGTGTGTTCAGGTTGCTAATAAGGAACAGATGTGGGAGCCAGCGTTCGGAGGCAAACAGGGGAAAAAAAACAAAACACACATGTCCAAAAAGTGTCACGGAGGTCAAGACAAAATTAACTTTGATGAACAATTTGAAGGTTCTGTATTGCACTGCAGATCGTCATCAAACAGGTTGCAGTATTTCAACTGGTTCATGGTTGTGTTTAACAACAGCGTGTGAGTGTGTCTATATTACTCTAAAACATGTCTTGTTTATGTCTTATATGTACAGTATGTATATTAATTTATATTGTGATATTTTAATATATTGTGTAAAACAAGTGTAAAGGTGACTATAAGGGTGTTAGTTCATGCCTAAAGGGCCCTATTAATGTTAAAAAAACAGTATTTAGAAAGTCTGAAACAGGCTTTTTATGCTCTACCTATGAAACTATTAAATATATAAATAGGAATTCTTACTCGGCAGAAATATATTTATCGCGGCCGGGCCTGTAACCGATTAAAAATGATAAAGGATTAGGGTTAGGGTTAGGGTTAAGATGTGGACTGAACGGTAGCTAGACTGAGGGAACATGTCGGCCCTTCCTATAAGCGCATTATGTACTGTGAGCTCCTCGTTCTGTGGGCGCCTTGTTTTGGTGCATTCCAAATATCCATCCATCCATCCATTTCTACCGCTTATTCCATTTTGGGGTCGCTGGCGCCTATCTCAGCTACAATTAGACGGGAGGCGGCGTACACCCTGGACAAGTCGCCACCTCATCGCAGGGCCAACGCAGATAGACAGACAACATTCACACTCACATTCACACACTAGGGCCAATTTAGTGTTGTCAATCAACCTATCCCCAGGTGCACGTCTTTGGAAGTGGGAGGATGCCGGAGTACCCGGAGGGAACCCACGCATTCACGGGGAGAACATGCAAACTCCACACAGAAAGATCCCGAGCCTGGGATTGAACCCAGGACTGCATGACCTTCGTATTGTGAGGCAGACACACTAACTGCCACCGTGTGAAGCCCGCATACCAAATATGTGAAATATAAATTATTGAGTGACAGGGTGCTTCATATGAAATCTTACCACAAACATATCCCAAGCTCCTTCCTGCTCAGTCACTGATAATGGCACGTTTTCCCATACATTTTCACTGTCCCATGTGGCGTGCAGTAGTGGAAGTTTTACTGAATTTAAGTCCACCTCAGCAAGGTTTGATACATCATGTTTTGATTAGTGCTGTCAAATGATACATTTTTAAATCAAATTAATCACACTTTTAAATTTAGATCATGCAGGATCCCATGCAAGCCTTTTTGGTAACCATCCACGGTTAAGGTAAAGGAGAATGTACAGTGACAATAAGTTGTGTGATTCATCTGCTTGTATATAAAATGATAAATGGGTTGTACTTGTATAGCGCTTTTCTACCTTCAAGGTACTCAAAGCGCTTTGACACTACTTCCACATTTACCCATTCACACACACATTCACACACTGATGGAGGGAGCTGCCATGCAAGGCGCCAACCAGCACCCATCAGGAGCAAGGGTGAAGTGTCTTGCTCAGGACACAACGGACGTGACGAGGTTGGTACTAGGTGGGAATTGAACCAGGGACGCTCGGGTTGCGCACGGCCACTCTCCCCACTGCGCCACGCCGTCCCAATAAATTATATGCAATAAATTATTTTCTGATTAATCACAAGTTAGGTCATTATTTTGACAGCCCTAATTTACATATTGTTGTTGGGCACAAAAAAGTAATTATTCAATGATTTATATTACATTAATTATTTTTATTACAAAATTAAAAAAAGTTGAAAAATAGTTTGCCTTTCAGGTAACCTGCCGCAGTAAAGGTAAAGGAGAATGTGGAGTGAAAATAAATTGTGAGATTAATCTGCATATTTGCATGATTAATGCAGGAACTTTTTGTGATTAATCACATGAATTAAGGCATTAGGTTTGACAGCCCTCCTTTTCATAATTTTTAAATATTATGCATGAAAAAGTAATTATTCAATAATTTATGTCATATTGATATTTTTTTATACAAAATATGCATCAAATTAAATTCAAGTTCAATTAAAGAAGTAGAAAAATAGTTTATAATCTTAAAATATCGATTATTTAGAAAAAGTAATACAAAATATATTTCCTATTCATTCTTTTTAGTAGAAAACATGCATCAAATTACATTCAACTTTGGAAAAAAAGTGTTTCACAAATAAAAAATTGCAAATAAAATAAAATAAATAAATTGCAACATGGTGTGTAATGCTGCAAAAAAAAAAAAAAGAACAAATATAGCCTGCATGTTCGACAACATATTTTAAGAAAAATAACAGCAAAGTTTTCCCCAAAAAGTTCAGAAGACCTATTCATATGCAAACTGAACTATTTTCATTATTTTGGTATCAATAATGTAATTGTATACTTTTAATTACAGCAGATATTGTTGGGGGAAATGAATCTAGCCACAAAAAAAATACTATTATTAAACTCCCAAAAAAACCTTTGTTGTAGTTCTTCTCAACAAATGAGAAATATAACCTTAAAAGGAAAATCCAATTTAAAACATTTGTATGCTTGTACAACACTTAAAACCTTTAGCATATCAGTATGTGGAATTAAATTATGGAACGGATTAACCAAATAAATCAAAGAAAGCACCAATATGATTAAGTTTAAGAGACTGTTCAAACTACAAGTGTTCACTAAGTACACAAAACAATCATTATGATAAATATGTTGAACCCTTTTTTTTTACTGAGACGCAGATTATTTATATATTTAATATTTGTTTACTTAAGATGGTATATTATTTGTTTATTATTTATTTGTTCACTGTTCTGTTGCAGAGAACAAGGAAACAGGATAAAATTGCTATGGTATGAAAAGGGTTAGGATTAAATAAACTCAGCTTCCTACTCCTTTTCGGCCTTGCTGTAATGAAACAACTGGAAATATGTGATTAATCACATTGTATCATAAGTATGTTCGAAATAAACTGAAACTGAACTGAACTCTTTATCTTAAATAAAACTGCTTATTGCTCCTGCAGGATCCCTTCAACAAGAGCAAAAGATTCTGCGCAGCTTCCGCGTCAAAGGTTTCACTTTGTCTCCAAACTTTGTCCCTTAAACACCAAACCCTGTGATGCGTATTGTTACTGAAGCGTGTGTTTGCTACATGGGGAGCTACCTTGAGGAAATGAGTCATTTTTAAAACAAACAGCATGTTGAAGCGCTTTTCTCTCACCGACGGTTCCAAACTGTGCACGGGGATGTTCTAAGCAATTACCCCTAAATGTAGCACTAACCTAAACTGACTGCGAAGAATTAGAAACAGAGAAATAACACTATATTACGTTACACTTTAACGCCTCCGACCATTTGTCTTACTTTGGAGGTATAAAATCGTGGATGGTAAAACTTTAAGGCACACTTTTCCAGGTGCCTCGGTGATCTGTTCCTTAAGTGCTCGGCAGAAATGATTGGTAACAGCTGGCATGCGACCATGCCTTCGTCAATGGAGCGTCTCTGGCGTTGTTGCGAGAAACAACGCTAAGTCTTGGGTGTCCAAACATTTTAACTTGGGGGCCGCATTGGGCTGAAAAAATGTGGTTGAGGGCTGAAAGCCGACTGCATACATATATGTATGCATACACACGTACTCACATTACATTAATATAATTGGATATTAAGAGTATACGAAAGTTTAACTTCTACCTTGTTTACTTCTGTGACAACCTCCTTAAAGTTTTGCAATCAATCAGAATGATCAAGCAGCTAAATTGCACCAAACATGGATAAGTACGGAGAGTGTTAAGAATTTTCCCATCAATTTTATTAGATTTTTTATGGTGATTGGACGTTTTTTTAATAATATTCGTATATGTTTATATTTTGTATTGGTTGGATTTTTACTGATTGTTTTTGCTCCATGACTAGGGAAGGTTGTTTGCATTCGGTCATGTAAAAAGATGCTGCACCTTCCAAACATAACAAGTCTTTGACCAGGAAAAAAAATCATGTTGTCCACTAGATTGTGTCAAAATAGCAGCATTAAAAATGTTATACTTTTAAAATTAATATAAGATTCCTTATTAATTTTATGACGTCTAGCGGGCCAATTTGAAGACGCGGACAGGACGCATTTGGCCCGCGGGCCGTACTTTGGACACCCCTGCGCTACGTAAACAACAGTTTCTGTTGGCCTTGTTTGCACTTACTGGTGTAACGGACAAGGACAGGGGTCATTAAATCCAGAAATGAACAATAAATATCATGATTCCAGAGGAGAGGCTGGAATGGATCGTTGAATTGATTGCTTAATCCGTTTTAGAAGTCATGGCCTACTGAGCAGCCGCAATTCAACGGCGATAAGAGAGGAATTAAAAAAAAGGGAAAACTCACCTGTGCCGTTTCTCTGCTTCCCCAGGAAGTCACACCCTGCAGAACCAGCTGAGGCCCCGAAAATTCAAAAACAAAACAAAAAAGTGAGGGGTAAAATGACGGACAAAAGTACAAAACCGCCCTGCATGTGATAAAGCCAGACCAGCTGGCTTTGAATAGAAACCCCTGATTTGGGTTGTGCGTTTGCCCCAGACGTCTTTCTGCATCTGAACTGAAATCAGGTGTAGGTCTTTCCGAACACCTCCCCCACTTGCCCCCGATGTATGCCGCCCTCCTACCACTGTCCCAGCTGAATCCACCTGCCCCTGTCAATCAAACGTTCGCTAAATTTAGCCTTCAGGGGATCAGTGACAGCCCCGACTATTCCTCATACAACCACCCGGCCCATACCTTTGTCAGCACTGCATGGAGCTTACTGTATCGCAGGGATCAGTGCCCCTACAAGAATGCTGAGTGACAAACGGACACCCGCCGCCCCCTTTTCCACCTTCACTCGTGCCGAACTTACTCGCGGCATTCTTTGCATTTGATTCAGGAGGTTTTGAAGAGATGAGAGACGTTAAAAGCATTTTGAAGTTCCACCTTTTGTACATTTTCAGGAAGACAAACAAAAACCTCGAAAGTTGCAAAAAACTGCAGGGGTCAAAATGAACTTCAGCTCAGTGGGCATTTAAAGCAGGGATGTCAAACATGCGGAACAGGCCCGCGAACAAGTTTAGTCCGGCCCGGGAGATGAGTTTGCTAAGTGTAATTGTAATTGAGCTGTACGTTTGAATCAAATAAACTGCTGTTCTGAATGTGTCCACTTGATGTCGCAATAGCAATTATGTTAGGCAAGCAAATTGTTTATACCGGGGGCGAGCAAGTACACCGAGCACTGTAAAGCAGGGCTGCGACTCCGCCCCCTTAACTCAACGTAAAACAAACAGGAGTAAAATAAACAAGAGGACGGCGTAGCGTGTTTGGGGGAGAGGCCGTGCCAGCAACTTGAGGGTTCCTGGTTCGATTCCCACCTTCTACTAACCTAGTCACTTCCGTTGCGTCCTTGAGCAAGACACTTCACCCTTGCTCCTGATGGGTCGTGGTTAATGCCTTGCATGGCAGCACCCACCATCAGTGTCTGAATGTGTGTGTGAATGGGTGAATGTGGAAATAGTGTCAAAGCACTCTGAGTACTTAGAAGGTAGAAAAGCGCTATACAAGTATAACCCATTTACCATTTTAAAAAACTGCACATTGACATATTTCTGTGGAAATGATTGTCTTCTGTGCAAATTTAAAGAAAGTGAAGAGTGTAAATGAAAAACGAAGTAGTTGATACAGAGAAGAGTTTGTATTTATGATTTATTTTGTGTTTTGTTCAATCCTAGATGGGCTGTGACATAGAGTTTTATTGCTTTGTAGATACACTAAGTCCAAAGGCCTACTGAAATGAGATTTTCTTATTTAAACTGGGATAGCAGGTCAATTCTATGTCATACTTGATCGTTTCGCGATATTGCCATATTTTTGCTGAAAGGATTTAGAAGAGAACATCGACGATAAAGTTCGCAACTTTTGGTCGCTAACAGAAAAGCCCTGCCTTTACCGGAAGTTGCAGACGATGACGTCACCCGTTGAGGGCTCCTCACATCCTCACATTGTTTTAATGGGAGCCTCCAACAAAAAGAGCGATTCGGACCGAGAAAACGACAATTTCCCTATTAATTTGAGCGAGGATGAAAGATTTGTGTTTGAGGATATTGATAGTGACGGACTACAAAAAACAAAACAAAACAAAACAAAACAAAAAACGAGATTACATTGGGACGGATTCAGATGTTTTTAGACACATTTACTAGGATAATTCTGGGAAATCCCTTATCTTTCTATTGTGTTGCTAGTGTTTTAGTGAGTTTAATAGTCCCTGATAGTCGGAAGGGTGTATCCACGGGTGTCTTGAGGCCAGTGTCTGATGGAAGTCGACGGTAGCTGTACGGACGGCACAAGCTCAGCTGATCTCCGGTAAGCGGCAACTTTTTACCACAATTTTCTCAACGAAAACGGCTGGTTGACATTTGGTCGGGAACCATGTTCGCTTGACCGCTCTGATCCATAGGAAAGTTTCACCTCCGGGAATTTTACACAAGAAATCACAGTGTGTTTGTGTGGCAAAAGGCTAAAGCTTCCCAACTCCATCTTTCCACTTTGACTTTTCCATTATTAATTGAACAAATTGCAAAAGATTCAGCAACACAGATGTCCAAAATACTGTATAATTATGTGGTTAAAGCAGACGACTTTTAGCTGTGTGTGTGCGCAGCGCTCATACTTCCTAACAGTCCGTGACGTTACGCATACACATCAGCTCTCTGCGACGTTTTCAACAGGACGCTTCGCTGGAAATTTAAAATTGCAATTTAGTAAACTAAAAATGCCGTATTGGCATGTGTTGCAATGTTAATATTTCATCATTGATATATAAACTATCAGACTGCGTGGTCGGTAGTAGTGGGTTTCAGTAGGCCTCTAAGTTCATTGTGTTCTTAATGGTGTTTTTGAAACTGCACCATTTTTTCCTCTGATTTTTCAACTAACTTGAAGTGCTTTGTCAAGAGAATTACTTGTGATATGTACATGTTCAGCATGTACTTGTTCTATTTTGGGCCAAAGTAAAAGAAAGAAAACCTTTTGAAGTTGTTGTAGTTGTACTTTTAAGTTCTTATGCCATGATTTTACCCGTCTGGCCCACGTGGGAATACATTTTACTCTATGCGGCCCCTGAGCTAAAATGAGTTTGACACCCCTGATTTACAGCATTCAAGGCAGTGATATTTAACTAAATTGTTTTGGGGGTTTTCATATCTTTGAAACAATATGGTTTTTGACAACGTTTTATAAATGTTGGGTTCTGACGTTGATTTGAACATTGAATTTTGGTCATTTCCTAAGCAATATTCTACAACACAAATACAATGTTGAAACAAAATCAGAACCAGACATAATCAGAAATACATTGTCAATCCCTGAGGGGAAATTGAGAAAACATACTTTTTGACTATGTTTATATAATGTTAGGTCTTGATGTTGATTTGACCATTGAATTTTGGTCATTACCCAACCAACAACATGAATCCAATGATGGACATCAATGTTGTCTCAATTTACGAATACAACTATTTTGCAACATTTTTTCAAAACCAGTTTTAAAAGGACATGTATGTGTAATCAATATTATATCAATGTATTGCGTCTGCTGGGCTAGAACATGTGCATTTTTTTTTTACTTAAATAGGGACCTTTGTCGAGGCTAGAATACATTATCTGTACATTGTTTCTTATAAGGAACTCTGTATCAATATACAAACTTTTCGGTTTGCCAACCATGTTCAAAAACCAATTGAGTTCATAAATTGAGATCCCACTGCATTTTCCAGAGAACCAGTGTCCTCTACAGTAGATATTGGATTGTGGTCAATTTTGTCAGAGTTACGGGCATGCTCTGCTGTTTTTAAAAACCATCTGCAATAACGTTAGTCAAAGATTATTTCAATGATGGTATTAGAACCCTCCATTGTGGGAGGGAAAAGTTCACCCAGTTTTGTTAGTTCTAAGGCTGTCTAAAATGATAAGAGGTGACTAGAATTGAAGTTTAACAATTTATTCCACAAACAAGAGTAAGTAAGTACAGTACAGTTGCTTAAAGGTGCTTGGTGGATAGTGCCCCCTCGTGACGTGGATTGTTCGCCCACGTCACATAACGGGGTGACTCTGACAACCTTCCCAACCATGGAGGCAAGAGATGACGAACCAATCTCGGTTCCAAACCGGTTAAACTTCAGGGTCCATGGTACATTTTATATAAGGTCGCGATATATAGGAACGCACTATATCAAACTTTGAGGGTGTTTATTTTATCCATCCATCATCCATCCATCATCTTCCGCTTATCCGAGGTCGGGTCGCGGGGCAGTAGCCTAAGCAGGGAAGCCCAGACTTCCCTCTCCCCAGCCACTTCGTCTAGCTCTTCCCGGGGGATCCCGAGGCGTTCCCAGGCCAGCCGGGAGACATAGTCTTCCCAACGTGTACTGGGTTTTCCCCGTGGCCTCCTACCGGTTGGACATGCCCTAAACACCTTCCTAGGGAGGCGTTCGGGGGGCATCCTGACCAGATGCCCGAGCCACCTCAACTGGCTCCTCTCGATGTGGAGGAGCAGCGGCTTTACGTTGAGCTCCCCCCGGA
This sequence comes from Nerophis ophidion, assembly GCF_033978795.1. Classification (NCBI taxonomy): domain Eukaryota; kingdom Metazoa; phylum Chordata; class Actinopteri; order Syngnathiformes; family Syngnathidae; genus Nerophis; species Nerophis ophidion. The sequence continues at coordinate 47,387,189 of NC_084617.1, read as the reverse complement.
TGGCAGAGCTTCTCACCCTATCTCTAAGGGAGAGCCCCGCCACCCGGCGGAGGAAACTCATTTCGGCCGCTTATACCCGTGATCTTGTCCTTTCGGTCATGACCCAAAGCTCATGACCATAGGTGAGGATGGGAACGTAGATCGACCGGTAAATTGAGAGCTTTGCCTTCCGGCTCAGCTCCTTCTTCACCACAACGGATCGATACAACGTCCGCATTACTGAAGACGCCGCACCGATCTGCCTGTCGATCCCACGATCCACTCTTCCCTCACTCGTGAACAAGACTCCTAGGTACTTGAACTCCTCCACTTGGGGCAGGGTCTCCTCCCCAACCTGGAGATGGCACTCCACCGTTTTCCGGGCGAGAACCATGGACTCGGACTTGGAGGTGCTGATTTTCATTCCGGTCGCTTCACACTCGGCTGCGACTAAGGTTTAATTTTATTTTATCAAATCATGGCAGAGATACTTGTTAAGATTTGTTGAGCTTCTACAAATTCATGCTGGAAAAAAAGTGGACTTTATAACATTTTATTTCTCATGTTATTTTCACAAAGAAATTCTAATAAAACTGTTCACGTAGTAGCCTCCATACTGCTAATGTCAATGACATTCTCAAAAAGCCTGCAGTCTTCTTTCAAAAATCCTCAAAAATTGTATCGCTCTGCAAAATGCATCTACAATATCATTCTTTTCTTGTTATTCCAGCTGAGCAATTTTAATATGACTTTTCTATGCTAATGACCCAAACTACAGACGCTGCCAAATCATGAACAAATAGGCTTTCCTTTCAGTGAAATATGTGAATCACTAACGATCCAAGGCAACAGATTAGCCACCACTGATATCATCTTGTCTAATGCCAAAATACCATGCAAAATGGTACACACCTATAATGTGCTGATTATAAGCTCACTTTAATAAGTGTTTTTATTACTGACATTTTGTGGACGCGGAACGGGGCTCGGGAAAAAATACTTTTCAATTTCACTCGATAAAAATCGAACGTCTCCATCCAAGTTATGAGTTTTCCAAAACAGCTCAAAAGGTCGTAAATCACTTCTACTGCGTAATGATACATTCACCTAAATGCAATTACCAACAAGCTTAACAAGCGTAATTTTCTTTGCAACTGTTTTCACATTAGCACAGTTTTGAGGGGCTGCCAGAGGCATAATTGTAATTTTATCAGTCAAGGAGCTGCTGCCAAAATCTGACGCCACTCAGATTAGTGTGTTTTGCTGCTCCTGAATCAGACATTCAAGGTTGATGGAAGGGAAAGATGAGTAAAATATAGATTTTTTTTTCCCAGAGAATATTCAAAAGTCTGCTTTGAGGGGTGTTCCCTTGATGATAGGTATACATGCCCCACTGACTGTGGAATATACTTTGCATTGATTTTGTTGTATTGTTTACTTAATTAGCTCTGCCCAGAAACACGTAATATGTTTATTTCTGGTTATTTCTACCACCATGACTAACTGGGCCACTATACAGCCCGGATCAGTCCGCTCCGATATTTGTGCTGACCTCATGGACAGGAATTCAGTAATGTGCGAGGGTGGGGTCGGGGTGCGGTAAAATGGTGGAAGTTCATTTAATTATGACAAGCCCGGCATATGAAGGCGGGAGTCGGATCAAAGTAACCTTCACTGTGGTGGCGATACCCGGAAAGCTCATTTATGCATTGCCTCATCTTTAATATTACACAAACTTATGAACAAACATTGGAATTGTCCGACATTTTTGATGGAAGACTTCCTTTTAACAGTAGTGGGCTGTTTGAAGAAGATTCTATCTCACTTTACAGATAAATATGCAATAAATAATTAAGGAATAGTACCTGAAGACTTTTTCACAGAGCACTATGTTAAAAACAGAAGCCGCAGCATGGCGGTCTGTGGCTCAACATGCTGTTCTACTTCGGTAAAGTCACTATGAGCACAGGTGGGTTTTTAGTTTAGAGCAAGGGAGTCAAACATACGGCCCGAGGGCCGGATCAGGCCTGCGAACAGGTTTTATCCTGCCCACTGGATGAGTTTACTATGTATAAAAAGTAACCTGAGGTTTCTGAATGAAAGAAACAGCTGTTCTAAAGATGTCCACTGGATGTCACAGTAGAAACTTTTGTATCTTTGTGGATGATGCTACATATGTACAAAATAAACCACATGATGTTGGTACATCAGTCGAGGAAAATGATCAAAATACATAAATAACATACTGTAATTTGATTTTGATATAATTGTTTTATTTTGATGGATTAAAAATTAATACCAATACGTTGACTCATGAACATTATCACATCATTTATTCAGAAAATATAAGTAACGACAAATTAAGTATACATACTATTAACCGCAACAGGTAAAGCAGACCAACATGCCCCTTTAGCTGACCAACACGCCGGACTGTAGTCAGCTGGAGGCGTGTCTTAATGAAATTAAACAATGGATGTCCGCTAATTTTTTGCAACTAATTTTTTGGGTATTATCTTCGACCCAACTCTCTCTTTTGAGTCACACATTAAAAGCGTTACTAAAACGGCTTTCTTTCATCTCCGTAATATCGCTAAAATTCGCTCCATTTTGTCCACTAAAGACGCTGAGATCATTATCCATGCGTTTGTTACGTCTCGTCTCGATTACTGTAACGTATAATTTTCGGGTCTCCCCATGTCTAGCATTAAAAGATTACAGTTGGTACAAAATGCGGCTGCTAGACTTTTGACAAGAACAAGAAAGTTTGATCACATTACGCCTGTACTGGCTCACCTGCACTGGCTTCCTGTGCACTTAAGATGTGACTTTAAGGTTTTACTACTTACGTATAAAATACTACACGGTCTAGCTCCATCCTATCTTGCCGATTGTATTGTACCATATGTCCCGGCAAGAAATCTGCGTTCAAAGGACTCTGGCTTATTAGGGGTTCCTAAAGCCCAAAAAAAGTCTGCGTGCTATAGAGCGTTTTCCGTTCGGGCTCCAGTACTCTGGAATGCCCTCCCGGTAACAGTTGGAGATGCTACCTCAGTAGAAGCATTTAAGTCTCACCTTAAAACTCATTTGTATACTCTAGCCTTTAAATATACCTCCTTTTTAAACCAGTTGATCTGCCGCTTCTTTTCTTTTTCTCCTCTGTCCCCCCCTCCCTTGTGGAGGGGGTCCGGTCCAATGACCATGGATGAAGTACTGGCTGTCCAGAGTCGAGACCCAGGATGGACCGGTCGTCGGGACCCAGGATGGAGCGCTCGCCTGTGTATTGGTTGGGGACATCTCTACGCTGCTGATCCGCTTCCGCTTGGGATGGTTTCCTGTGGACGGGACTCTCGCTGCTGTCTTGGATCCGCTTTGAACTGAACTCTCGCGGCTGTGTTGGAGCCACTATGGATTGAACTTTCACAGTATCATGTTAGACCCGCTCGACATCCATTGTTTTCGGTCCCCTTGGGGGGGGGGGGGGGGGTTGCCCACATTTGAGGTCCTCTCCAAGGTTTCTCATAGTCATCATTGTCACTAGCGTCCCACTGGGTGTGAGTTTTCCTTGCCCTTATGTGGGTTCTTCCGAGGATGTCGTAGTCGTAGTGGTTCGTACAGTCCTTTGAGACATTTGTGATTTAGGGTTATATAAATAAACATTGATTGATAGATTAATTGTAAAAAAAACAAAACAACAACAATATGATTTGTACAATTTCAGAATGTGCCTGTTCTACTTTTAAACAAACAAAAAAAAAAAACATCTGGAGTTGTCTTTATTTTTAATATATCATGCCGTGATTTTACCAGTCCGGCCAATTTTTCTTCATGCTGCTCACGATCTAAAATGAGTTTGACACCCTTGGTTTAGGGGTCTTCAATTTTTTCCAGGTAAAGGACACATAAACTCAAATGGAGACAAAGTGAGGACCCGGTACTTACAGTATAATATTATGTTTTAGATTAAACTGGTCCTAAAGGTACTTTATTATTGTGCCATATTCACCTGATCCCTTCAACAGGGCTGGTATAGGAAAGGGACATTTAACTTAATTGTTTTGGCGGCTGCATTTCCAAACAGCTAAGGACCGGCAAGCCAGACTTTTCCCTCCAGGGAAGGCAAAGCAAGTTTATTTGCAGAGCGCAATTTGTAAACAAGGCAATTCAAAGTACTTTAAAGAAAACTACAAGAAGGCAAAATAAATATTTGAATTTATCAGGGAAATAATAAAATATAATTGTCATAAAAAAACAAAAAACAATCCAATTCCTTATTAAAGAGAGTTGATAAACTACTTTCAATTGTCATATGCGCAATTAAGAGAGTTTTCAGCCCGGATTTGAACATTGCCAACATTGAGGCCCAATCTAATAAAATAATCGATAGCTGCAATCCCACTCTCCAGCTTTAATAAACATTCACACGCTTTAGTTTTAATGAGGGTCAATTGCAATAGTCCAAAAATAGGGAACATATTTACGACTAATAGTCGTGGCCTATCCTCTGAGCTTTTTATGACGGGATATGATAGGATTGAAATACCAGGTTGTGCAGACAGGAGACAGTGTGCAAGTAAAAGTATATTTTATAAACAGCAAAATATAAACTAGTGCAACCGGGGAGCAGCAAAAGCTAAGCATAGGGACGGCGTGGCGCAGTGGGAGAGTGGCCGTGCGCAACCCGAGGGTTCCTGGTTCAAATCCCACCTAGTACCAACCTCGTCACGTCCGTTGTGTCCTGAGCAAGACACTTCACCCTTGCTCCTGATGGGTGCTGGTTAGCGCCTTGCATGGCAGCTCCCCCCATCAGTGTGTGAATGTGTGTGTGAATGGGTAAATGTGGAAGTAGTGTCAAAGCACTTTGAGTACCTTGAAGGTAGAAAAGCGCTATACAAGTACAACCCATTTATTATTTATATAGAAAGCTTACATCCATAGTATTGAAACACAAACACCAATAACACCAAATAATAATTCAGCCCCAAAAAAGCAGTAGGGCTGGCTTCTAAAGCGCCCTTCCCTATTAGGATTGGCAGCAGGTGAGGAACATTGATCACTAATCACTAGCAGGTGGTGAAAACAGCGCTCAAACAGTGGTGAAGTTACTGCAAGACATCTCAAAACCGGAAGTGGGAACAAAATAGGAGCGCCAGACAGGAACAAAATACCCAACACAAGAAAAACCCCACACAGCTAAAACAAGGTACACCAGGTCAAAACACATTTTTATTTTCGGTGTGAAAATAGATCGTTTACATTGAAAACATTACATTTTATCCCGTGTGTATGTGCCGTCTTTTCCGGACTTCAAACTACTACACTTTACTCCAACGCTTTGAACCCTGCGGCTTATAAAACAGTGAGGCTATTTTATGGATTTTTCTTCGTGGACAGTTATAATGTTTTGTATTGAACGAATAGTTTTCTTACAAGCCAGCAGAGTCACGGAAAACGTATTTTATTAATTGTGCTATGGTGCCATCTTTTGGACAAGTTCACTCACTTCAGATGCTGCCGGTTGAAAATGTACTACCTGTTTTTGCTTTAAACAGGAAGTAAATCACCCTTAGCATTTCTATTCCAAGGGATTTTTCATCACTTCAAGTTTGAAAGTTTTACGAATTACAATTTACCTGCCGGTAAAACAATTTACTCTTGGGAAACCGTCCCATGTGTGATGTATTTAGGAGTGTTTTTTATGCATATTTGTACATGTTATCGCAAGGTAATCAAGCTAGCGTCGTTAGCATTAGCGGATATGCTAACACGTTTAGGAGTGTCTATGTTATTATTATCAACTTACAATGGCATTCTTTTTGGATTGTTTCATTTTCGTAAATGCACCAAAACGTCACCGTGGAGTTATTTAATCTGTTTAGCTAATTAAAAAGCTGGGTTCCGCGGCTAATGGGTCTATGACGACGACTTCTGTTCTTTTTATCCGCCGTTTTACTGCCGTGTTACAAGCACCGTTTGGAAAAACACAAGGTAAATCATGCTTGATAGTAGGCTTGGTGTTCCTGGGATTAAAGGCCTCACTTTTTCTCCTTCAAACATACTGCTGGGTGTTGTGGCCAAACAGCTCAATTTTGGTTTCATCTGACCACAGAACTTTCGTCCAGAAGGTCTTGTCTTTGTCCATGTGATTTCAAATGAAACAAAAATTGAGCTGTTTGGCCACAATACCCAGCCACATATTTGGAGGAGAGAAAGTGACAAAACACCACACAAGGTGTGGTGTACGGGTCTGTGGGACCCGTTTTCATTTTTTATTTAAAGGCCTACTGAAATTAGATTTTCTTATGTAAACGGGGGGAGCAGGTCCATTCTATGTGTCATACTTGATCATTTTACGATATTGCCATATTTTTGCTGAAAGGATTTAATAGAGAACATCCACAATAAAGTTTGCAACTTTTGGTGCTGATAAAAAAGCCTTGCCTGTACCGGAAGTAGCAGACGATGACGTCTCAAGGGTGAGGGCTCCTCACATCCTCACATTGTTTATAATGGGAGCCTCCAGCAGCAAGAGCTATCCGGGCCGAGAAAATGACATTTTCCCCATTAATTTGAGCGAGGATGAAAGATTCGTGGATGATGATATTGATAGCGAAGGACTATTAAAAAGAAAAGGCGATTGCATTGGGACGGATTAAGATGTTTTTAGACACATTTACTAGGCTAATTCTGGGAAATCACTTATCTTTCTATTGTGTTGCTAGTGTTTTAGTGAGATTAGATAGTACCAAATAGTCGGAGGGGTGTGTCCACGGGTGTCTTGAGGCCAGTGTCTGATGGAAGTCACGGCAGATACAAGGACGGCGCAAACTCCACAGATCTCTGGTAAGAGGCGACTTTTTAACACACTTTTCTCACCGAAACCTGCCGGTTGACAAGTTGTGGGGATCCATGTTCGCTTGACCGCTCTGATCAATAGTAAAGCTTCAGCTCCGGGAATTTTAAACAAGGAATCACCGTGTGTTTGTGTGGCTAAAGGCTAAAGCTTCCCAACTCCATCTTTCTACTTTGACTTCTCCATTATTAAATGAACAATTGCAAAAGATTCAGCAACACAGATGTCCAGAATAATGTTTAATTCCCCGATGGAAAGAGACGACTTTTAGCCGCAAATGGTGCTGCGCTAATATTTCCTGACAGTCCATGACGTCACGCGTACGCGTCATCATTCCGCGACGTTTTTAACAAGAAACTCCGCGGGAAATTTAAAATTGCAATTTAGTAAACCAAACCGGCCATATTGGCATGTGTTGCAATGTTGATATTTCATCATTGATATATAAACTATCAGGCTGCGTAGTTGGTAGTAGTGAGTTTCAGTAAGCCTTTAAAGAAAAATGATACAGTTAATACATTTTTCAACCCGAGACTAACTGATTTTGGCTCATTTTCTGTGAAGAACATAAATCAGAATACATATTTAATGACCACACACACCCTACATCCCCCCTACACATTTCTATTACATATAAGATGTCCGGGTCCACTGGACCAGGGCTAATAGAAGTGTGGAAATGAATATTCTGTGTACCACACACACACACACACACGCACACACACACACACACACACACACACACACACACACACACACACACACACACACACACACACACACACACACACACACACACACACTCACAGCAGGCCAAGACAGGAGAAGGACAGAGTGTAGGTACACAGAACATTAAAAGGTCAAATTTGCGAGAAAATGAGAGCAGACAGTCTTGACAAACAACGTTGCAACCTTGTGTGGGAACTTCAGGTGCAGAAACACAAAAAAGGAAACCCTGCGGGATGCAGAAACTGGCAGAGAAACATATGTTCAGTATTTTAACATAAAAGTGTTTGAGGCACGTTGCACAAAATGCAACGGGTCCATCAGAGCCACAAACACTGGCTGAGTAACAACAATATGAACATTACACGAGGGTTGATCACAGGAACACCATTCACACCGTCAAGCATGGTAGTGGTAGTATTATGCTCTGGGCCTGTTTTGCTGCTAATGGAACTGGTGCTTTAAAGAGAGTAAATGGGACAATAAATAAGGAGGATTACCTCCAAAGTCTTCAGGACAACCTAAAATCATCTTGGGCGCATTTGGGTGTTCCAACAGGACAATGACCCCAAACACACGCCAAAAGTGGTAAAGGAATGGCTAAATCAGGCTAGAATTAAGGTTTTAGAATGGCCTTCCTAAACTCCTGACTTAAACGTGTGGACAATGCCGAATATATATAGCATATCACATTTTGATACACTGTGTCAAATGATTTAGAAAGTTATATTGTGCAAACACTACATTTAAAGGCCTACTGAAATTAGATTTTCTTATTTAAACGGGGATAGCAGGTCCATTCTATGTGTCATACTTGATCATTTTGCGATATTGCCATATTTTTGCTGAAAGGATTTAGTAGAGAACATCCACGATAAATTTCACAACTTTCGGTGAAAAGACAAAATCCCTGCCTCTACCGGAAGTCGCAGACGATGACGTCACATGTTGATGGCTCCTCACATATTCACATTGTTTATAATGGGAGCCTCCAACAAAAAGTGCTATTTGGACTGAAAAAAACGACAATTTCCCCATTAATTTGAGCGAGGATGAAAGATTTGTGTTTGAGGATATTGATAGCGACAGACTACAAAAAAAAGTAAAAAAAAAAAAAATCGCTTTTGTAATTGGGACGGATTTTAATGTTTTTAGACATTTACTAGGATAATTCTGGGAAATCCCTTATCTTTCTATTGTGTTGCTAGTGTTTTAGTAAGTTTAATATTACCTGATAGTCGGAGGTGTACGTCGACGGGTGTCTTGACGCGTAGTGTCTCAGGGGAGTCGACGGCAGTTATGGACGGCACAAGCCAGCTTTTTTTTGGTAAGAGGCGACTTTTTAACACAATTTTCTCAACGAAACCTGCCGGTTGACAAGTGGTCGGGATCCATGTTCGCTTGACCGCTCTGATCCATAGTAAAGCTTCACCTCCGTGAATTTTAAACAAGGAATCACCATGTGTTTGTGTGGCTAAAGGCTAAAGCTTCTTTGACTTCTCCAATATTAATTAAACAAATTGCAAAAGATTCAGCAACACAGATCTCCAAAATACTGTGTAATTATGCCGTTAATGCAGACGACTTTTAGCTGTGTGTGTGCGCAGCGCTCATACTTACTAAAAACCCGTGACGTCTTGCGTACACGTCATCATTCCGCGACGTTTTCAAGATGAAACTCCCGGGAAATTTAAAATTGCAATTTAGAAAACTAAAAAGGCCGTATTGGCATGTGTTGCAATGTTAATATTTCCTCATTGATATATAAACTATCAGACTGTGTGGTGGGTAGTAGTGGGTTTCAGTAGGCCTTTAACAAACATGTATATGCCATATTTTTGTGAACCTTCTTAAATTAAAAAAGTAAGTCGATATATTTGTCTTTGAAATATAAATATCACTGCCAATAGGTCTCAAAATAATAACCACAACTTTGAATTAAATATTGGAAAGACTTGAATGAAATAAATATATGCTTTATATCTGGGTGTGTATTTGTGTATACAGCACTACTGTACAATTCTGTCATCGTTTCTGCCAATTTCAGCGCATTTGTCTCCTGATTCCAATTGGGCCGTCAAAACAAATATTTACGTGCAAATTTGTGTGCTTTTCCTCTTTTGCCAGCGGTGCAGTCTGACGGCTGTGCTGACTTCAGCCCTCTGCTGCACACAAGGTCGCTCTGTGTGTGTTCAACGTTAGAGAACGAGGGGAGGCCGTTAGCGCACAATCCCCGCAAGGCACATACCTTTCTGCCCCACAGGCCTACACATCCAGACACAAACTCCACAATTGTATGTTTATCGAGTGTCTCAGGGTTACACCGCTGATTTAGGACCCCCTTGCTCCGGCAACTTTAAGCAACGTTTTCACGGTGAATCACGCTCAGTGAAAACATTGAGAGTGATTTACGATGAAAATGATGGATTCGAAGTGCTGACCTTAAGTCAACACTCCAGATCTGATATGGCTGATAAACGCAGAGCCCGGGCCTTAACCTAACCCAGACCACGGCAGATTAACAAGGACTGACCCGACAGGTCCCGCGGAGCTGCGGCCTGATGAGTTCTGTTGCTTTTAGGAGACAGGACCTGATAAAAGACAGCAGGAAGCGGCTTCGAGAGAGAGCAGGGTACCACTGCAGCGTGCCTTAGCTTTGGGTGAGACGTATACGCTGAGACGGGGAGACTTCGAGAGCCAGTGCACTCCTCAGTCCAAAAACAATATTTGGACTGAAACCTTAGCCTCTCCATCTGGCTCTTTTGAAGAGTGGATTATGACTGGTGCCATGGCTAACTCTTTATCCCACACTGTTCCTTCTCCAAGTGCACTCTTGACTTTTTTTTCCTAAAGGGACACTACTGTTTGGCTTGTATGAGACAAACCTGCTGTGCTTTGATTTTGATTCATTAGCTGTTAAATGTTAGGGTCATGTTAAACGGGGCCATATTCAAGTAATGTAAACCTGTAATTTTATAGCAGGATAAATAATATGTTGGCTTGTGCACAGTGCGGGAACCTCAACTCTTGAACACCTTAGAAGAGTTTTTTTTCAACCACCGTGCCGCGGGGATATAGGGTATAGCGGTATTAGTTTAGTACCGCGATACTAACAAATCATATCGGGTACGATACCGTATCTGAAACGTACAGGTGCCGCACCCCCCCCTCGCGCCCGGTTCGAAGGCACGTCGTGACATTGCTGGTTTTACAAGCAGACGAGCATGTTCGGCGGCGCACAATCACTGAGTACTTACAAGCAGACAGAAAATGGAGAACGGATGGATTTTGGCTTAAAAACTAATGATAAAGGTGAAGTTATAACACTGAAACGCCCTCAGGAATAGGTGTGTGGAGGGCCAAAGATGGCGGTGAGGAGGCGTGGCCGGTAATCCGACAGTGAGAAAGGGCACGCCGGAGCCCGGCCCAAGATGCCGGCGAGGAGGCATGGACTGGGAGCAAGCAGCGAGGCGGGGCGCACCGGAATTGATCCCGCAAATATTATCAGGTGCGTGGGTCGCCCAGCTGTGCACAATTTGAATCTCCTCTCGCACTGTATAAAAGGGCAGCGGCCGTATACGCCGGGGGGAGAGACGGAGAGAGAAGGAGCCAGAAGGAAACCGATGCTGAGCGCGAGAGGAAAAGAGCACAAGGAAGACGACGCATGCAGCCGAAAACCTGGAGGGGAAGAGCGAACAGAAAAACGGGAAGAGACTTAAATATTGCAAAATAAAAGAAGTCTACACCTGCTCGACAGAATGTCATTTCTTGGTGGTCCTGAGAACCCGCACGACCACAGCTAGAGACCGTCACAAGGTGATTTAAGTCATTGCTAACTAGCTAGCGGCTAATGTCCATCCGCCGTCGGCAGTGTTTTAGCTACTTCTAAATCACTAATCCTTGCCTCCACGGCGACAAATAAAGGAAGTTTCTTACAAGTATCATCCCTGCAAGATGAGGAATAGCTAAACATGCTTCACTACACACCGTAGCTTACCAGCATCAAAATGTAATCAAACGCCATCGGTGGATCGACACCTAACATCCACTGTATTGACATCAAGTACAGGCACGTATCGAGTCGATACTACTATGATTACGGTGATATTTTTTGGCATCACAACAGCTTCTTTCGTTTTTTTAAAATGTATGTTATGTCTATAAACTCAGTGAATATGTCCCTGGACACATGAGGACCTTAAATACGATTAAGGTATGATCCTGTAACTATAAACCCCGTTTCCATATGTGTTAGGAAATTTTCTTTTGATGTAAATATAAACGGAATACAATGATTTGCTATTCATTTTCGACCCATATTCAGTTGAATATGCTACAAAGACAACATATTTGATGTTCAAACTGATAAACATTTTTTTTTTGCAAATAATCATTAACTTTAGAATTTGATGACAGCAACACGTGACAAAGAAGTTGGGAAAAGTGGCAATAAATACTGATAAAGTTGAGGAATGCTCATCAAACACTTATTTGGAACATTTGGTGGGCAGGCTAATTGGGAACAGGTGGGTGTCATGATTGTGTATTAAAACAGCTTCCCAAAAAGTGCTCAGTCTTTCACAAGAAAGGATGGGGCGAGGTACACCCCATTGTCCACAACTGCGTGAGCAAATAGTCAAACAGTTTTTTTTTTAATTTTTTTTTTCCAAGATGGCGCTGCTGTAGTGGCTGCTATAGGCAGGAGCTCTGTGCTCTTGTATCATCCTTTTGTGTTTCCCTCTTGTTTTCATGTGTTATTATATTTTTTTGCCTTTTGGTCCAGGACCGTTTGGGACTGTGTGACAAGGGGTGCCACTTTTGTGACCTCTGTGGTGCTTTTTTTTGTGGACTTCTGGATCTGCCTCCCGGGAGCCTTTTGGCCATGGAGACCAGCTGCTGGGTCTCTGCCACACCGGAGTCCGTTTGGAGGGACTGGAGGAGATGCGGATGAGGGGACAGGGCTGCGGAGCTAGCACTGAGCGCTGGGACGGAGAGGCTTCGCGGTGTCTTGGCTGGGTGAGCAGGTGTCGGACACCTCAGTCACCTTGGACGTATCCTCGCTCATCCATGCGGACTGGACACTGGCCGAGAGTGGAGTCAGCTGTCTTGGTTTCTTTGTTGGGTCTGCTCCTGTCTCTGGCCATGCTCCCTCCTCCCCAGCGGACAATGGCGTGGAACACCGTAGAGGCCTCCACAGTGGATATGTTTCTTTTACTTTTTATTCATAGCTGTATGTAGAAGTGTCTGGTTGTATCTGCTGCTTTAATGTCTTTAATGTCCTCTGTGTTCTTTGATGTTTGATGTTTCCCTCTTACACACATGGAAGAGGGATGTGTACTATGGCTATGAGTTGTTGTTTTTTTTTTGTTGTTTTTTTTCCCCTTGCCCTAAGTCTGCACCCCCCTCTCCAAGGCCCAGGCTAAGACCGATTTTTTTTTATTTCATTTTAATCTTATTTCATTTTAATCTTCTCTTCAAATATCTTGTCCTTGTAGTGCATTCAATTGGATATGGGTTGAAAAGGATTTGCAAATCATTATATTTACATCCAACATAATTTCCCAACCGGGTTCGTACTTTGTATCGGATTGATATCCAAATTTGTGGTATCATCTAAAACCAATGTAAAGTGTCAAACAACAGAAGAATAATAGAATATTACATTTTAACAGAAGTGTAACTAGAACAAGTTAAAAGAGAAAGTTAGCAGATATTAACAGTAAATTGACAAGTATATTAGTAATTCATTTTCTACCACTTGTCCTTAATGTTGACTAAATAAAATAATGATAAATGATATATGTTATATATGTCACTGCATATGTCAGCAGACTATTTAGGAGTCTTTGTTTGTGTACTTACTACTAAAAGACAAGTTGTCTTATATGGTCACTATTTTATTGAAGGACTGAAATGCAATGAGATTCATATGTTACCTTAAGATTTTTTGTTAAAAGAAAGTGCCGAAAAGTATCGGGATGATTTTAGTACCGATATCGGTACCAAAATATTGGTATAGCTAAAACACTAGTGTGCCGTGAGATACAGTCTGGTCTGTCGTGGGAGATAATGTAATTTCACCTATTTGGGTTAAAAATACTTTATGCAAACCAGTAAATACAGTATAATCCACAAATTGAGTGTCTGTGCTGTCTAGAGCTAGAGTAACTGTATAATACTCTTCCATACCAGTAGGTGGCAGCAGGTAGCTAATTGCTTTGTAAACGTCGTATTTAATATTTAGACCAAACATTTAAAAAAAGGCAAGTGCCCCTAAAAAAGGAATTGATTCTTAGGGATGGCTTTGTAAAAACAAAACTAAAACAGAACTAGCTACAAAGTAAACAAAAACAGAATGCTGGACGACAGCAAAGACTTACAGCGCGTGGAGCAGACAGTGTCCACAAAGTACATGACATGACCATCAACAATTTCCACAAAAAAAAAGGATAGCGTCCGCACAACTGAAATAGTTTTGATTTCTTAAACAAAGCAGGTGTGGAGAATAGTGCTCAAAGGAAGACATGAAACTGCTACAGGAAAAGCCACCAAAATAGGAGCGCAAGAGACTAGACAAAGAAAAACACCAAAAAACTCCAAATAAGTCACGGACTGATGTGACAGGTGGTGACACTTATACCTGGAGACAAGAGCTATGGTGATGCATGCTTGGTTATGGTTTGAATTCATATCCAAAAATTGCAACAATGACTTTTTATTGTCAATATCAACTACCGAGTTTACATTTTTAATGTTTTCTGATGGTGGTATGTGTCTACATTTTTTCAATGCGCCTTGGCTCCAAAAAGCTTGAAAAACATTGCCTTAGACTTCAAACAGTCTGGATTCTAACTTTTTTTCACTGATAAAACCCGACCTAAATATTGCATACATTTCTCAATATTGAACTTACAGTTAAGGCAGACTTTTGTCGCTTTCAAGTGTTTGTAGAACCACTTGCAACCTGCTCAACGTTACATTTTTTTAAAGGAAAAAAATAACAAGAACACCACTCAGGGCTCATTATGGCCCGTGCAGCACAGCAAGACTCGCAAGAGCCTTATTGAAATTTCTTTTTTCTTTCTTCAATAAGTTTGGATGCCTTTTGAGGCCCTTAACGTACACAAAGTCCCCATTTTCTTGCAGGCGTGTAGGGTAAGGCAAAATATTTAATGTTTTCGGGTTCCCGAAATCAAAAGTTCAAAAATGGCTCTTAGCGTAACCTTTAAACTTAGAAAAAAAAACCCCCTCCTACAAGTTTCACGTATCAACACGAAAATCGCAGGAGACGTCATAAGTGGACAACATAAAAGTCTCAGGAAACCATACCTGAAAACAAACAGGCAGTTGGCCGTCCTGGGTTTCGTATTCCATTTTTCGGCGTAAAAACAAGATCGTAGTTTAACAAACTCCTCTGGGACTTTTGGCTAAATGAGTGATGGTTGAATTACAAATACTAAACATTCAGGGGATGATGAATTCCGAACCCATCCATCCATCCATCCATTTTCTACCCCTTATTCCCTTTCGGGGTCGCGGGGGGCGCTGGCGCCTATCTCAGCTACAATCGGGCGGAAGGCGGTGTACACCCTGGACAAGTCGCCACCTCAACGCAGGGCCAACACAGATAGACAGACAACATTCACACTCACATTCACACACTAGGGACCATTTAGTGTTGCCAATCAACCTATCCCCAGGTGCATGTTTTTGGAAGTGGGAGGAAGCCGGAGTACCCGGAGGGAACCCACGCATTCACGGGGAGAACATGCAAACTCCACACAGAAAGGTCCCGAGCCTGGATTTGAACCCAGGACTGCAGGAACTTTGTATTGTGAGGCAGACGCACTAACCCCTCTGTCACCGTGAATTTTCCTACACCTTAAGATGTGGGCGTGGTATGGCGCCAAACTTAGCTTCTTTTGTTTTTGGCTGTTTTTTCAGCGAAAAAAAGGGTCGAACTTTAACAAATTCTTGCAAGGAACTTTGGCTTACTGAGTTGCGGTTAAAATTACAGATACTTAACATAGAGGCGATGATACTTTTCCATCCAATTTTGCCTACGCCATAAGATGTGGGCGTGGCATAGCGCCAAGCATTGCTCTGATGATTCGCCACAAAACACAATACGTGATTAACACGGCCCCATACAATCAGATCTTTATCCCGATTGGTAGAAATGAAGCTGATGACACCCTGAAGTGCTTGATGGGTCAGAATCTGTTCCTTTTTCCTTGTAGTGGGTGGAGCCTATTGGTAAAAACTGCCCCAGAACATCACCAATCAAACTGTCGATTCTGCACTTTAGGTGGTCATATACTAATACTTAACTGATGGGTAATGATAAATTGCAAAAAAAAAAACATGAAATATTAAAAACAAGTTAAAGGCCTACTGAAATGTGATTTTCTTATTCAAACGGGAATAGCAAGTCCATTCTATGTGTCATACTTGATCATTTCGCGATATTGCCATATATTTGCTGAAAAGATTTAGTAGAACATCGACGATAAAGTTCGCAACTTTTGGTCGCTAATAGAAAAGCCCTGCCTTTACCGGAAGTATGTACGCGTGACGTCACGAGTAGCAGGGCTCCACACATATTCACATTGTTTATAATGGGAGCCATCAGCAGTAAGAACAATTCGGACCGAGAAAGCGACAATTTCCCCATTAACTTGAACGAGGATGAAAGATTCATGAATTAGGATATTGATAGTAAAGCACTAGAAAAAAAAAAAAAAAAAAAAAAAAACGACGGCTCCGGGCGGCGGCAGTGTGAGCATTTCAGATGTAATCAGACACATTTACTAGGATAATTCTGGAAGATCCCTTATCTGCTTATTGTTTTAATAGTGTTTTAGTGAGATTTTAAAGATTGTAAAGTCATACCTTGAGGTAGGATGGCTGCAGTGAACACGCAGCGTCTCAGAGAGAAGCTCTGAGACGCTCACAGCTGCCTTTTTTGAAAGCTGCTGCAGGACGATGAATAATCCAATGATGTTTCCGGTAAGATATACATCACAATTTCCCCATCCAAAAACATGCTGGTGGACGTCGAGAAAACATGTTCGCTTGACCTCTCTGGTTCACAACAAACAAAGAAACACCGGCTGTGTGTCGGTGCTAAAGACAGCTGCAATCCACAGCTTTCCACCAACAGCATTGTTCTTTATAGTCTCCATTATGAAATGAACAAATTGCAAAACATTCAGCAACACAGATGTTCAAAATACTGTGTAATTATGCGGTTAAAGCAGACGACTTTTAGCTGCGAGTGGTGCAGCGCTAATATTTCCTGACAGTCCGTGACGTCACGCGTACGCGTCATCATTCCTCGACGTTTTCAACAAGAAACTCGTGGGAAATTTAAAATTGCAATTTAGTAAACTAAAAAGGCCGTATTGGCATGTGTTGCAATGTTAACATTTCACCATTGATATATAAACTATCAGACTGCGTGGTGGGTAGTAGTGGGTTTCAGTAGGCCTTTAAGATCTTGATCCTAATTGTTACAAGTCCTCATGAAAGTCTGGCTTTATTTCAATTTTATTATTTCATTTTTTTATTTTGTCAGGGCCCGTGTGCTGAGCAACACAGAGCACCAAAGTGCCCTATTTTCTTTTTACGTTTGGATGCCTTTTTTTCAGGCCATTGAAATTAATGAAAAGTCCTCATATTTTGCTAGCACGTCAGATATGGCGAAAAAAAAAAAATGTTGTGGGTCCCCGAATTTTTCGTAATGTCTGGGCTTTGGGAAGGCAGACTCAGAGGGTGAAGGCCTGTTCACCGCTGCTCGCAGCTTTAATAAATAATTATCTTTCGTCCCGAAATCTGTGTTCTAAAAACACTGGCTTATTAGTGATCACCAGAGCCTTAAAAAAGTCTGCCAGCTCTCGAGGAGGGATGCCCAAAGTTGGCCCAGGGGGCCAAATTTCGCCTGTCGTGCCATTATAATTGGCGTGCCAAAGGGTGGCTACCAAATTTGATACATAATATTATTGACCTCGTTCAAGCTGCACAACCATTATTTGGCATGTCTGCAAGGTTACTTACTGTAAAAACCTAGCAGCTTAGTTGTCAAAATATACCCTAAAATCCTCACTGGTAGCATTTTTTTTCAATTACAGTAATGCACTTTGAAAACAAAGGACGTAGATTTACCAGCACACATGTAGCGGCTCTTTAATCAGACTTTGGCAGTCAAAATAGGAGTGGTGCTATTTTTCAATGTATTTAATGCACTGCAGAAAAAAAACTGACGTTTTGGCTCAGTCGCCAAACTTTAACCATACAATAAAGGTGGCATCATTTTTCAATTTGCAGTAATGCACTGTAAAAAAAAAAAAAAAGCATTTTACGGTAAAAAAAAAAAAACACCGGCTGTTCAGTCACCAGAATTTTAAGCGAAAAACAACAATGGTACAGTTTTTCAATTTGTAGTAATTTAGTGTAAACCCCCTCCTAAATTTTACAGTAAAATTCATTACATCATCAGCCGTTGTCAGTCCACTGCTGGACGAAAGCCTCAGCATGTTTCTGCCATAGTGAACGATCTCTAGCTGCTCCCTGCCACTGCACTGTTCCCCAATATTTGTCTATTTCATCTCACCATCTCACTCTCTGTCTTCCTCTATTTCTGCTCCCATCCATGGGTCTCCATGATGTCATTAGGGAAGTCCATCTGTTCTCCCACTGATATGTCCAGCCCACTTCCACTTACTTAATTTGATAGTTCTCATAGTGTCTTGGACTTGCGTTTGTTTTCTCACCCATTCATTTGTTTTTCTGTCTTTATATGTGATTCCGAGCATATTTCTTTCCATGTTGTGTTGGGCTGCTGCTATTTTCTTTTCCATTTTTTTTTTTGACAATGCCCACGTTTCAGCTCTACATGTCATGGTTGGTAACACACATTGATTAAAGACCTTTCTTTTTAGGCTTAACTCTATTTCTCCTCTCATGATGTTGCTCAGTTTTCCATATTGGCACCAGCCCAATCTGATTCTCCTCCCTATCTCCTGTTCTTGACTCTTTTCTTTCAGGCTAAATCTCTGCCCCAGATAGATATATTCATTAACTTCATCAATTTCATTTCCATTAAAAGTCACAGGTCCATGAGGTACCATGGAATTTGCCATAACTTTTGTTTTCTTCATATTCATTTTCAATGCACAACATTTGCTGGCATTTGCAAGGTCTTTAAGCATATCTTCCACTTCACTGAATTGCTCTACCAAGACAGCAATGTCATCTGCAAACCTCTGATGATTAAAATTCATAGATATTTTTTTTTCGAGCTAATGAGTTGCCATTTATTCAACCTGATGATTACTACTACCTTATATTTAAATATGGCATTATGAGGCTACATTTCTCACTCATGGTGCTATTGCATGGTAAAAATCGTTGTTTGGCCAACAGACAAATGGCACATTTTCACTTTGGCCGTTGGAAGCAAAATCTTTGGGCACCCCTGCTCCGGAGCGTTTTCTTTTCAGGCTCCAGTCCTCTGGAATGCCATACTGGCAACAATTAGAGATGCGCTCTCAGTTGAAGCATGTAAAGCTCATCTTAAAACACATGTATATACTCTTGCGTTTGGATAAACCCTGGATGTACCATTTGACCTGCCACTTTTCTTTTCTACTCTGTACCCTCTCCCCTGCATGGGGAGGATACCAGATAATTTACGGAGAGGTACCAGTCTGCAAGAGATGCTGGCTATTCCAAAATGTGATCCGGGGTGGATCACTCTTCTATGCACAGCTAGTGACTTGTCTACATGCAAGAAGATCCCCCTACGACCCTCTGTTGGCTTCCCGATGGACTGGACTCTCACATTATCTATCAATGTTACAATTCAATATTAGCAAGTATCCATTGCAGCTGGTCACCCTGGAGAAAGTTCCCACATCTGCAGCCCTTTCCCAAAGTTTTTTTTTCCCCATTTCGGGCTTTTGAAGTTTTTCCTTGCCCGGAGGTGGGTTAATATCAGGGGATGTCCTTGTGGTACATCAAGCCCTTTGAGGCACTTGTGATCAAGGGCTCGATAAAGTGTGTTTAATTGACCGTTAAATCGGGGCCCAAGGCATAATTTTATTTGGAAAAAACAAGTTATCCCATTTTTGTATTTGCTTGAAATGTTTTTAAACGTTTTGATCAAACTTTAGTTAAATATGATGCATGCTATGATTAACTAAAACACATTTATGGGATGCATGTTTTCCCTGTGACTGCGTGGCTTCCTCCCACTGTCAAAGACATGCACCTGGGGCAGTGACGTGCTGTCAGGGGAGGCAAGTGAGGCAGTGGCTCACCTGACACCAGGTGGATTAACCATGAGATGTTCCAAAACAAAGTAATAACATAAAATAAGTTTTAATATTTCTCTTTTGGTTTATGCTTTCTATGTGATTTTGGTGTGTTTCCTGTATATTTTGATAATTTTCATGGTCAACATCGCGTAAATTCCATGTTTCCTGATCAAAACAATGCAGCAGATGAGAAGTGAGGCAGACACAGGCGGTGCCTCCATGGGTACACACAGTGTGTATTGGCCGTGTGTGCGAGGGGACACATGCTTTTTGCCACGTGGAAAAGGCAGGTCTTGAGGCAGCAAGTACCTCTGCCTTAAGGTAGGGGGCGATATACTGTCAACTTGCAGTTCAATGCCTCAGCAGTACTCTGACTCGCAACACTGGGAGAAGTGGAGGCGCTCAAACTAGCAGACACAGGTCTCTCCAGCAGAAGCCAGCATTTTTTTCTTTTCTTTTTTTTAACTGTATTTATAACAAACATGGCATTTTTATTGGAGTAAGCCTTTTTTTTTTTTTTTTTTTCTTTGTCATGAAAAAGGGACGTTTTTGTCATGAAATAGGGAGGTTTTTGTGGTCAGTGCACTAATTGTAAGTGTATATTGTGTTTTTCATGTTGATTTAATATAAAAAAACAAAACAAAAAAAACAAACAAAAAAAAAATATGTACATATATATATATATATTTTTTTTAAATAGAAATTTATAAAAAATTCTTCTGCGGCCCGGTACCAATCGGGCCACGGCCCGGTGGTAGGGGACCACTGCTCTAGATAATGCCATACCAAAAGGGGTCAATATATTGAGTCAGGCGTCAAAATGGGGGCATTCAAGTACAGTTAGTTATCTACTGATTACTCAAAAACTAATTGATATTATGGGAAATGACTGCCTGATATAATTTAAGGAAATTTCGGACATTAGGACGCTGTGGGTCCTTTAAATACTATGCCAAGACATGGTGGATAATCTAGCAGATCCTGTTGACTATTAACACTGTTCCCGGTTTTACTTTGTTAACTTTTTTTATTCACTATCCTTGTTCCCCATTTATTTGTTTTGATAGGAACGTGAGAATACAACCATCATTTTGTCTACAAAGGATTTGATTTGGTTTGTTTGTGCCTGTAGTTGTATGTTCAAACACCTGTCTGTAAAAGGTGCAACCTTAATTACGTCTCATTAGTTGTCATTTTTAAAGAGTTTTTCACGGCAGTTTTGTGGTTTCTAACAGAATAAATTATACAGTAATTAACTGTAATCAACTTTACCTAAAAACATAATTTGCTCGACAGTTCATAATGGTAAAATATCACTTCAGAATTGCCTGGAGAGATAATAATGGTTTAATGGTGGTGACAGTTCTGTTTGTGAAGTGAATTATTTAAAAAATCTAATAAAGGAATGGTTTTTGTGGTAACAGTTTGAAATGGAGCAAGCTTGTTGTTTATAATATTTTGCCTATTTATTTTCCAATTTTCATATTGACTGGATTTTGTCATACACACAGACGCACACACACCGTGGTCATATTGTTAAATTAACATTTAAATGACAGTTTTGCACATATCAATTGGGCCACATTTAATAGTGAAGGTGTGACTCATTCAACCAAAGGATGTGTTAAAAAATAACCAGGGCAAGAAGGAAAAATTAAATAAGTCCAAGTTCTGGTCAGATTTTTCCTCTCTAAGCGTGTCTGTTGATCCTCTGTAGCTCCGCAGAGGAAAAAAACAAGCATTTACAGGTGGCCATGGAAACAAAGTGAAGCATTTTTTTTTTTTGCACTCAGTGCTCTCTGTCCATGTTACTTTCTATATAAAACCCTCATCTTCCTCGCCTTTCTCAGGTGCTGAGTTCAAATTGTGATGGAGAGGCCTGGGCGTGTTTCCTTTCATTTACCGCAGTACGGCAAAAACACTTCTCGAACATTCTGAAGACATAACAGTAATGTGCACCCTGGAAGTTCTCCTTTCCTTACATCCTGTCATTTAAGCGAGGGCCCCAGGCTTCATCTTTTAAAGCGACAAGCAGCCAAATTGAATCTTCAGCCTCATATCTGCAAATTACGAGAGTCGTCACCGGCATTAACAAAGAAGTAATAAAGGGCAAAAATAGGGCGACTTTTTGATTAGCCGTATCGTATAATATTACATATCTAACCCGCTCTGGAGCCAAGCTCACAATATCAGGAACATGAATTTGATTGAATATTCACGCTCCTAATCCATGGTATTTGATACAGCGCAACCCCAACGTTCAATTAAATTTCAACGCTTGACTCTCATTTCCTTCTCATATTGTTCTTTGACTATCTTCACCTCTCAGTAAACCTCGGCGGCAGATATTGCCGCTTAGATGCCAGCATGAACTGAGACGGTCATGAACCTGAGCTTTTTGACTTTTGGTGAAGCTGACTCCCCTTGATTGTTTGCCAAATTGCTTATGGAATGATTTTGGCAGGGTTCAATCTAAGCCGTACAAATGCAACATTTCATTTTTAAACAATAAATCCTATATTTGTGATGGAAGCACAACTCCCAGACTAGATCAACTGAAGGATGCAACACTTCCTTGACAGTAATAATCTGCATATTGCTGCAGTCTCGATCCATTTATCAAATTATCATTACACAAATAATTTGTAATTCCAATTGGGGTCGCGGGTGGCGCTGGCGCCTATCTCAGCTACAATCGGGCGGAAGGCGGGGTACACCCTGGACAGGTCGCCACCTCATCGCAGGGCCAACACAGATAGACAGACAACATTCACACTCACATTCACACACTAGGGCCAATTTAGTGTTGTCAATCAACCTATCCCCAGGTGCATGTCTTTGGAGGTGGGAGGAAGCTGGAGTACCTGGAGGGAACCCACGCATTCACAGGGAGAACATGCAAACTCCACACAGAAAGATCCCGAGCCTGGATTTGAGCCCAGGACTGCAGGACCTTCGTATTGTGAGGCAGACGCACTAACCCCTCTGCCACCATGAAGCCGAATTCGTAACATATTTGCTTTTAAAGGACTCACGGTTGCATCTTAAAGGGTAACATTATCACCAGACCTATGTAAGCGTCAATATCTACCTTGATGTTGCAGAAAAAAAGACCATATGTTTTTTTAACCGATTTCCGAACTCTAAAAGGGTGAATTTGGCGATTTAAACGCCTTTCAATTGTTCGCTGTCGGAGCAATGACCTTTTACCCGTGACGTCACAACAGGAAGCAATCCTCCATTTTCTCAAACACATTACACACACCAAGTCGAATCAGCTCTGTTATTTTCCGTTTTTTCGACTGTTTTCCATACCTTGGAGACATTATGCCTCGTCGGTGTGTTGTCGGAGGGTGTAACAACACGAACAGGGACGGATATAAGTTGACTTACGTGGAGTGTGCTAATCAGACATATCAATGGTCACGGCATATTAATCGATGCTAACATGCTATTTAGGCTAGCTGTATGTACATATTGCATCATTATGCCTCATTTGTAGCTATACAGTATTTGCATCCGGCCTTTCCCTCCACCCACATTTAATGCCAAACAAACACATACCAATCGATGGATTCAAGTTGCACCAGTGGTCGAAAGATGCGAAAGTCCCTCGTTTGTTCTGTTCTGTCGTAGCATCGCTACCGATGATAGCAATGCTACGACAGAGATGGCACAGAGATTTGTGGATATCCTGCGACACTCAAAGCAGATGCATTTCCAACGATAAAGTCAACGAAATCACAAGGTGAGTTTTGTTGATGTTATTGACTTATGTGCTAATCAAACATATTCGTGCATGGCATGACTGCAAGCTCATCAATGCTAACATGCTATTTAGGCTAGCTGTATGTACATATTGCATCATTATGCCTCATTTGTAGCTATATTTGTATCCAGCCTTTCGCTCCACCCACATTTAATGCCAAACAAACACTTACCAATCGACGGATTTAAGTTGCACCAGTGGTCAAAAGATGCAATCGTTGGTTAAAAGGCGATCGCTGAATTTGTCCCCGTTGCCGCTGTCTGTCGTGATAATGCTCAATAGCTTCAGTTTCTTCTTCAATTTTGTTTTCGCTATTTGCCTCCACACTCCAATCATCCATTTCAAT
Source organism: Nerophis ophidion (assembly GCF_033978795.1). Lineage (NCBI taxonomy): Eukaryota > Metazoa > Chordata > Actinopteri > Syngnathiformes > Syngnathidae > Nerophis > Nerophis ophidion. The sequence goes on along the minus strand of NC_084617.1, from coordinate 47,363,199 downwards.
ACATGTGTAATCTGTTGAATCGCTTGAGCCGCTGAAATCCAAGTCTGAATCCGAGCTAATGTCGCTATATCTTTCTGTTCTATCCGGCATGTTTGTTTGTATTGGCATCACGCAGTGACGTCACAGGAAAATGGACGGGTGGATATAGCGATGGTGAAAATCAGGCACTTTGAAGCAGTTTTTCAGGATATTGCGTGATGGGTAAAATTTTGAAAAAAACTTCAAAAAATAAAATAAGCCACTGGGAACTGATTTTTATTGGTTTTAACCCTTTTGAAATTGTGATAATGTTCCCCTTTAAAGTACCAGTATAATAGAAAAATAAATTGACATTATATTGAAGTAAGGTAGTACGGTAAGTTGTACTAATGATTCAAAAACTGTACGATACTCTGTTTGAAAAGTACCGGTTGTGTCTATCTGTGTTGGCCCTGTGTTGAGGTGGCGACTTGTCCAGGGTGTACGCCACCTACCGCCAGAATGCAGCTGAGATAGGATCCAACACCCACCGTGACTCCGAAAGGGACACGCGGTAGAAATAGATGGATGGATAGATGATGGCGTGCCGTCACGTCATGGAATTGCTGATTTTACAAGCAGAGCAGCATGTTCGGCAGCGCACAATCACAGAGTGACTGAGAGACCCACATTTTTGCGGCAGATTCTTAAAAAGTGCTGTCATAGAGATGATCTTTGAAAAGCCTTTTTTGCAGAAAGTCCTGAAAAACAGCAAAGCGCTCCTGTAACGCTGACAACATACAGTATTTAGCGTATATTTTGGCCCACATGTTGTACCGCATTATAAGGAGTAATAAAGGGGTCATACTAGCTCTTTCATAGTGAGTTTACTGACAGATATGCGTTAACTAGTGTTGTAACTAGTGTTGGGACAACTAGTGTTGTCCCGATACCAATATTTTAGTAGCGGTACAGGTACCAAAATGTATTTTGATACTTTTCGCTACTTTTCTAAATAAGGGGCAACACAAAAAACTTGCATTATTGGCTTTATTTTACCAAAAATCTGACGCTACATTAATCATATGTTATTTATTCTAATCAAATAACAATTTTGTCCTTAAATAAAATAGTGAACATACTAGACAACTTGTCTTTTAGTAGTAAGTAATCAAACAAAGGTTCCTAATCTGTCTGCTGACGTATGCAGTAAGCTATATTGTGTCATTTATCATTCTATTTTGTCAAAATTATGAGGGACAAACTGTAAAAATTGATTTTTAATCCACTTGTTCATTTAATGTTGATATCTGGTTACTTTCTCTTTTAACATGTTCAATCTACACTTCTGTTAAAATGTAATGATCTGTTGTTTGATACTTTACATTAGTTTTGGATGATACCACAAATGAAGTATCGATCCGATAGCAAGTAGTTACAGGATCATACATTGGTCATATAGTCTTCATGTGTCCAGGAACGTGTTTCCTGAGTTTATATACCTAAAATGAATTTTTAAAAAAGGGAAAAATATTTTTTGACGAAAAAAAAAAATCGATTTAATCATAGTAGTATCGACTAGATACGCTATTGTACTTGGTATCATTACAGTGGATGTCAGGTGTAGATCCACCCATGAAATTTCTTTACGTTCAGGGTGCTAGCTTGCTGTTAGCGGTTAGCTATTGTATCCTCCTACGGTGTGTAGTGAAGCATGTTCAACTATTCCTCATCTTGCAGAGAAGATACTTGTGCGAAACGTACTTCATTTGCCGTCATGGAGGTGAGGATTAGTAATTTAGGAGTAGCTAAAACACTGCCGACTGCGAATGGACGTACGCCGCTAGCTAGTTAGCCATGTTTTAAAGCACCTCTTCTTGAGGACGTTTCACCTTTATTGTTAGTTGTTAGGCCAAAATGCGTCCGTTCTCCCTTTTCTGTCTACACACTGTGTCTGCTCGTAAGTACTTCGTTATTATGCGCTGCCGAACATGCCCCTCTGCTCGTAAAAGCAGCAATGACATGACGTGACGACGCGCCGTCATGCCTGGGAACCGATGCTTTTCAAACAGAATATTGTACCGATTTTGATTAATTAGTACTGCGATACTATACTAGTGCCGGTATACCGTACAACCCTAGTTAGAACTGTACGCTACTTTGTATTACTAATGGCAAGGGCAAAGGGTGAATGTCCCACAACAAGAGGATAGAGAAAAAGAAGGCACTTAATGACGACGGTTCGGACTTCAATGACGAACTTGCGCAAATTTCGAGACTTATGCAGATCACAAATACACATCACTAGTTACCAATAGGTAAAAAAAAATTTGTTTTGCATAATAATGTGAAACAAAACAATAGATAATATGTCCCCTAATAGGTGCCATTTTGGGGTTCTTATACATACACCAAACTTGAGGCCCAGTGTCTGACTGCAGTAGTCATAATGCTCTGCATTCCATTAAGCGATGTGACTTCGTACCTTACCAAAGTTGTCCTAAAATATCCATCCATCTTCTTTCGCTTATCCAAAGTCGAGTTGCGGGGGCAGCAGCCGAAGCATAGAAGCCCAGACTTTCCTCTCCCCAGCCACTTCGTCCAGTTCTTCCCAGGGTATCTTTAGGCGTTCCCAGGACAACTGGGAGACATAGTCTTGGTCTTCCCCTTGATCTCCTACCGGTCCGACATGCCCTAAACACCTCCCCATAGAGGCGTTGGGGAGGCGTTCTGACCAGATCCCAAAACCACCTCACCTGGCTCTTCTTGATGTGGAAGAGCAGTGGCTTTACTTTGAGCTCCTCACGAATGACAGAGCTTTTCATCATATCCCTAAAGGAGAGCCCCGCCACTCAACTAATTTCGGCCGTTTGTACCCGTGATGGCTTCACGGTGGAAGAGGGGTTAGTGCGTCTGCCTCACAATACGAAGTTCCTGCAGTCCTGGGTTCAAATCCAGGCTCGGGATCTTTCTGTGTGGCGTTTGCATGTTCTCCCCGTGAATGCGTTGGTTCCCTCCGGGTACTCCGGCTTCCTCCCACTTCCAAAGACATGCACCTGGGGATAGGTTGATTGGCAACACTAAATTGTCCCTAGTGTGTGAATGAGAGTGTGAATGTTGTCTGTCTATCTGTGTTGGCCCTGCAATGAGGTGGCGACTTGTCCAGGGTGTACCCTGCCTTCCGCCCGATCGTATCTGAGATAGGCGCCAGCGCCCCCCGCAACCCCGAAAGGGAATAAGCGGTAGAAAATGGATGGATGGATGGATGTACCCGTGATCTTGTCCTTTCGGTCATAACCCAAAGTTCATGACCATAGGTGAAGATTGGAACATAGATCGACCGTTAAACTGAGGGCTTTGCCTCCTGAATCAGCTCTTTTTTCAGCATGACAGATTGATACAGAGTCTGCATCACCGCAGATTCCGCATCCGTCCGCCTGTCGATATATTTGGTGATTACAAATGTTGTGTTTCATGTAACTAATTGATACAGAGTCCACATCACTGCAGATTCCGCACCCATCCACCTGTCGATCTCACGATCGACTCTTGCCTCACTCGTGAACAAGACCTAGCAGTACTAAAACATTTGACATATTGTTGAACACTGGGTAAAACGTTTTATATTCTCAATGAAACATCAACATTTTGGTGTTATTTGCTTACGGGTACTTGCTGGTGTCAACTTGCAGTCCACACGTATCTCTAATGTGTGACTGCACTTTACTTCTCACACTTATCATTACAACATGAACAAAATAAAGTTCCTTCAATGTCGGTAAGCACAACCAGAATTTAGGCGAACCGTCTTATAAGGCGCACTTTCGATTTTTTAAGAAATGAGACGTTTTTTGCTTTGACTTATAGTGAGACCAAAATCTACTGTATATGATGCTGGTTCTCCAAAATATACAAAGTAAGACTAAGGGAGAAGTCCGGCCCCCTAGTCCTAAGCTTTATGGAGATGTGGCCCCCAAAACAATCTTCTTCGTTTTGCCATTTAAGACGACAGTATGTTTTTTGCTTTATCATTACCAGTGGTTGTGTCACCACCTGCTGCCACTTTGTGGTTTGTATTCAGTTTTACTTTGTTGGTGCAGTTGACCTTGTTTGTTCACTTAATTTCTCCTTCCCCTTAGAGTTCCCTGTTCCCATTGTGGGCGGAGTTGTGAGACGTGCACAGCTACTCCCAATTTACCCGGGTGCTATTTAAGCAGCACCATGGCAGCTAGACGGCACTCAGTGATTCCACTCCTCGGCTCGCCACATCTGATGACTTCCATGCCTCGTGTTTTTGCTGCTTATGATCCTTGCCACTCCCGGTGCCATCCAGCTTGGTGTCTATGTCGGTGGTAGCACGCACGTCTTGCAACTCCGACCCAAGTTTGTTTTATTTTTATATATACTACTTTTTGTTTTCTCCACGGTGCAAATCTTGTGTTCTCCTTTTTGCACCGTCGCATTTTGTTCCCTTCTGTGAGGGGCGCCTTTTGTGAGTACGCAACTCTAGTAAAAGAACTGTTCGACTCACCTTCTGTCTGCATCCTTGGGTTCCTCTCAAGCTGTATTATACGGAATTGTGACAGAATCACAGAGTCATTTATGGCAGTGGTCCGAAACATTTTTTTAGCTGCTGACCGTTCAACGCTTGAAATTTTGTCCGACAGAGGTTAACAAAAAAATACAATCATGTGTGCTTGCAGACTGTATTGACATATATTTATATATATTGTAAGAACCAGAAATATTATTAACAGAAAGAAACAACCCTTTTGTGTGAATGACTGTAAATGGGGGAGGGAGGTTTTTTGGGTTGGTGCACTAATTGTAAGTGTTCCTTGTGTTTTTTATGTTGATTTAATTTAAAAAAAAAAAAAGTTTTTTTTTTTCCTCTGCGGTGCGGTACCAATCGATCTACGGACCGGTACCGGGCCAAGTTCCGGTGGTTGGGGACCACTGATTTATGGAACCCGTAGATGAACACCCTGCTTGGCTGACTCTCAGGGCGCATGGCCAGCAAATAAACAGACCCAGCATAGATTGGACCACACTAAAGATTACTAATTGGAGTTTTTTTGTGACGTTTCGTTGTCATTGTGGTGATGCGGATGCGTTCTCTCAAATGTGCAGTCGGATAAGACACAGCGTAAAGGTAAGAAATTATTTATTTGTAACTACAAAACAAACTAAGAACAGAAATACTTGCACAAAGGCACTAACAACAAAACCAACAGAACTAGCATGTGAGCTAGAAAGAACCAAAGATGCTAGCGTGTGAGTTAGGGAAATAAATAAAGGAAAAATTAGCGTGGAAGCTAACGAGTTCACAAAGTATTTACCACAAGCTGGGATAGCGACGTCACCTGCTGCATGGAATACAAATTAGACTGCGAGGACGAGTGAACAAAAGGGGCAGGCTTAAACAGAGGGGATATTCAAAAGGCAGGTGCGTGACAATAAACACAAGGCAGGTGACACTAATACGTTACTATGGTAAAAGAAACAAAACAGGAAGTGCCACCAGGAACTAAGGACATCAAATACTAAACAGGATGTGATAACAAAACAGAAAACAGAGCCAAACCAGAACATGACATGATCCAAGTAGCGGATCATGACCATTTTTTGTCATAGTCACTGTTTGCGCTCCGTTTCGTATCCTACTAGCCTGTCACTCTTTCTAATCTTCAACCCCTTGATCTTTCATTGATTCCTGAGGAAAATCATTCCCTTAGTGATGTTTTTTGTAAAGACGCTACGTCGCTACCCCCATGGATGTGGTGTCAGACAGAGGTCCTCAATGTTAATGTGCTACATGGAGATCATTCTGCAATCTGTTGGGGGGGGGCACCGTCAGTATGTCAGCACCGTCAGGGGTCCTTGAGATGTGTTTGTATCCACATCCATCATTGTGGTACACCTATCTCCCTTAGGTGGAGTATGCTCGCAACACTCTCATTTGTTCATCTACTGGCCGGTCCCCTTTTTATGTGGAGCATGGGTTCCAACCTCCTATATTTCCCTCACAGGAAGTAGAGTCCGCAGTCCCTTCTGCGACTGTCTTCCTGTCCAGGTGCACGAGGTGTGGCGTGATACCCGTGCCGCCCTTACAAACCATGGCAAATCGTCATCGCAGACCAACCCCTGACTACAAACCCGGGCTGAAGGTTTGGCTATCATCCAGAGATATTACACTGCCAGAAGAGTCGAAGAAACTGGCACCGAGATTCATTAGACCATACGAGACGAAGCAGATGATTATTCACGCCACAGCTCGACTCAAGGTATCCAAGTCTTTCAAGTCATACCCAGTCTATCATGTCTCCCGCCTGAAGCCCGTAGAGTCGAGCGACCTTAGCCCTCCATCAATGTCTCCCCAAGCTCCTCTGCAGGTGGAGGGTCATCCGGCCTTCATAGTCAACACCATCCAGGACGCCAGGAGGCGCGGCAGGGAGGTGCAGTTTCTGATTGTCTGGAAGGGTTACACCCCACAGGATCGCTCCTGGATCTCGCTTTCCCTGATCATCGATAAAACACTAAATACCGATTTTTATCACAGATTTCCTAAAAAACCAGGAAGTCCGCCAGGTGGCGTCCGTTGATTAAAAGGTATAATGTCACCATCTGCTGCCACCTTGTGGTTTGTATTCAGTTTTCCTTTGTTATAAATAAATGATAAATGGTTTGTACTTGTATAGCGCTTTTCTACCTTCAAGGTACTCAAAGCGCTTTGACACTACTTCCACATTTACCCATTCACACACACATTCACACACACTGATGGAGGGAGCTGCCATGCAAGGCGCCAACCAACACCCATCAGGAGCAAGGGGGAAGTGTCTTGCTCAGGACACAACGGACGTGACGAGGTTGGTACTAGGTGGGATTTGAACCAGGGACCCTCGGGTTGCGCACGGCCACTCTCCCACTGCGCCGCAGTTGACCTTGTTTGTTCACTTCATTTCTCCTTCCCCTTAGAGTTCCTGTGTTCCCATCACGGGCGGAGTTGTGGGATGTGCAGAGCTGCTCCCAATTTACCCGGGTACTATTTAAGCAGCACCTTGGCAGCTGGATGGCACTCGGTGATTCCACTCCTCGGCTCTCCACATCTGATGACTTCCATGCTTCGTGTTTTTGTTGCTTATGATCCTGGCCACTCCCGGTGCCATCTAGCTTGGTGTCTATGTCGGCGGTAGCACGTCTTGCAACTCCGACTCAAGTTTGTTTTATTTTTATATATACTATATTTAGTTTTTTCCACTATGCACATTTAGTATACGGGAGCCTGTAAAGGACTGTATATTTCACCTTAGGCGGGATGACTCCAATTATTTAATATTTATTTAGGAATCTAATCTAAGAGAGAGTAAGAGGAGACGGCTTATACAGTTTAACAATTTTCTATATAATAACCAGAAAGACATACAATAACCAGACATTAATTACACTCATACACTCTTCCCCACTCACACGCTACCTCCCCAATAGAACAACCCACACTAATCCAATCACACAACGCACACACACAGTCCAACCTGGGCCCCTTGGCTGGGCCAGAAGATTGTCCGTTGCGGTCCTGGTGAATCGGTGGTGCACTTAGGGGTAGTGAGTTGCAACTGCTGGGTACAAAGGGGGCGTTGGAGAGGGGGGACACCTCCCGTTGTGGAGTAGAGATGGCAGGTGGAAAACACGGCCATGCTACCTTAAGCACGACTCAGGAGGTCCAGTCTGGAGCGAGAAGAGAACCAGCCTCGTCCTGGTCACCTCTCTGTTGACAAGTCCCTGAGTGTGTGTAATGGACACGCCAACCTCACGTGTCCACATCCCTAGCAGCGACGTAGCAACAGTAGCACGCAACTAAACTCGCTATATTTCTAACATTCGCTTTCCAAACAATACAGTCACAGGGGAGAGGGTCTATACAAACAAACTTAGGTAAGCGTGACTAAACTTGCCGTTAGTTCAGTCACGGTGCAGCACACAAACACCAGTGCGAGCTGCGGTTAGCTTCCTAGCCGTTAGCATGCACTTCACATACACTAGCAATGTGAAGCGCCCAAACGTCCTAAACTTAAACTAGTCCAAATGATACACTGTCACTTACACTCTGATACAATTCTCTTGCCGTGGTTCTTTTTCCGATATGCAATCGTGGTAAACTGTCTCCATCCGTGTACTACCGACGCTGCCCTGCACTGCTCTGTGCCGGAACTATTTAAACACTTTTTTCCTACTTGCTGGCAGAAAAGGAAATGCCCGTCACCGTGGTAACCAAAACCATAGCAACGGTAAACAACTTAAATATAGACATTTCGGCTTTCCCATCGAAACTAAGTAAATAGAAATAATAATAATAATATTAATCCCCTTAACAGAAATTATCTCCGAAATGGAGAACTTAAAGGAACAATTATACACACATGCAAACCTTCAGAACATTTAGTGTTCTCCTTTTTGCATCGTCGCCTTTTGTTCCCTCCTGTGAGAAGTGCCTTTTGTGAGTACGCAACTCTAGTAAAGGAACTGTTCGACTCACCTTCTGTTTGCATCCTTGGGCTACCCTCAAACTGTGTTATACAGAATTGTGACAGGTTGATTAGTTTCAACTTCTGTAACTATTAACGATGGTCAAAAAAGAAAAAATATTATAAATCTTAACAAATCAGAAGTCGACCAGGGTTCCAGAAAGGACCGTTTAACCCTCCTCTGTAGTGTTTTTAAAAGTGTAAGTGGTTTCTCTTAATGGTAGTAGAAAGTGACCTTACATGCACTTTTTCTACAGGTTATTACGTATGAGTGACATATAGCAAATCAGTCACAGTCGGCAGTTTACAGACCAAAATTAAGGGCGTACGGTGTTTTGGTGCCTAAGGCAAACAAAGTCTCAGACCAGAGGTTTAGGGTGTTGCCTTGCAACTCTGTCAAGTACATTTAACATGACACAACACAACTCTGCGTCGGACCACATAGATAGAAACTTTTGACTATGTCAGGGGAAAAGTAATATGGGTTTCATTGCAACATACATGCTGTACTAATGCCATGTGAGCAACGGCGCCAAACTCATAACCTGATTCAAAATATTGAAATACATCTCTAGAAATTACACAAATGAGCAATTATCTTGCACTAGTCAGTGGAAAGGGCAAAAACTAAATCGTAACAAAAGTGTACTATCGGCATGTAGCTTGTGGTATATGTTATAGAACTGAATCATAAATGCATGCAAATTGGAATTAAAGACAGTTAAGGGAGACATGCCTGTGCTTCGTTATGTCTACTTCTTGCTGTCACAGCTTCATCTGGTTAATATTTAAGAGCACAGTGTGATGTTTCTTAAATTAGTGTCCTCATTAAAGGTGTCTTGTTTCTTCTATTAACTACTGTCATGGTGGAAAGAGCTATACTATGTATGATGTAAATGCTCTCTGCTTGTCTGCTAATGTGGCGGCTGGAACAGGAACTCTGCAGTTTGGACGTATTACACATACAAACACAGCCAAGCACACTTGCATACACACTTACTGCAAATGTAGACACACGGACACATGGGCATGAGGATTCAATACAAAGTAATTACAGTAATACAATTAAATCAATTAACTTGCAAAACAAGATGCCTCCGGTTTATGCTGTTTAAAAAAACAACATCAAGGTCTTCACTGTACATTCAATAATTATCAGACCAAATATACTGTTGATAAAAAGTGTCAATCTTTGCAAATTAACTCTTCACATGAATACGTTTTTATAACCTTCACTGACAGTAATTTCTTCCAAATGAGAGGTTTTATTTTGATTGCTGTTAGGTAAATTAGTTAGCTCAGCGTTTGGCAACTCAAAATCATTGAAAGAGCCATAAAAGACCAAATATACAAAAAACATCTGTCCGGAGCCGCAAAAAATCAAACGCCTTATATAAGTGTTATAATGAAGGCAACACATGATGCAAATGTCTATATTAGCTACATAAGCCTACTATCAATATAACTACAAGTTTCGCAGGCTGACGCAAATCTACATTGACAGAAATGTTGAAAATGTAATATTTATTCTACACATTTTTACAACATTGGAATACATTAGTAAAACGGAGGCTTCTCATTGGGTGAGATACCTTCTGGAAACTACTGGCTTAAAATGGCCAAAGGTATAGATGTGTGTGTCCAAGTTAAAGAAAAAGGCAGGCGGTTTTCGTCTAATGCATTTATTACAATCTTTGCAAGCTGGGTAATGTTTGCTGTGGTCTGGAACAAAATGGCACACAAATAACTGTCAGAAATGCAGCCAATATTAGATACAGATATTGTGTCATGAGACATGCAAATATAAATTAAATAAACAGAGTACATAAGTAAAGGAAATCAAATGAGCTAAAACCTACAAATGAGGCATAATGGTGCAATATGTGAATACAGCTAGCCTAAATAGCATGTTAATATCAATTAGTTTGCAGTCATGCACTGACCAAATAAGCCTGATTAGAACTACACACAGGTGTAAAACATCAACAATGCTCACGTTTGTGCATTTAAGCACAGCATAACACATTTGGGGGACAGAATGTGATAAAGGAGTGTCATAAAACACGTCTTTCTGTGGGAGCGTCGCTGAAAATTATACATGTAAACAAACTGTTGCATCACAGTCCACACAATAACAGTGAGTTCAAGGACCGCCAAAAATATTAGGACGGAACGCCAAATACTAATCAGTGAAGCAAAAACACAAACATATTAAACAATGGGATTTCTAACAAATGGGAAGGTTTGTGTTATATTTGTCCTCCTGTAGAAGCCATATTAAAACTAAAATATATATTTTTCCCTCTTTCTTTTTCGTCCTATAGAACAGTGGTCCCCAACCACCGGGCCGCGGCCGGTACCGGGCCTTGGCCCGATTGGTACTGGGCCGCAGAACAATGTTTTATAAATTTTTATTTAAAAAAAATTAATTAAATCAACATAAAAAACACAATATACACTTACAATTAGTGCACCAACCACAAACACCTCCCTTTATCATGACAAAAACATCCCTTTTTCATGACAAACGAAAAAAAAAAAAAAAAAAAAGGATCCCCACCACCCGGGCCGCGGAACAAATTATTAAGCGTTGACCGGTCCCCTGATACAAAAAGGTTGGGACCACTGCTATAGAAGCCATATTAAAACAAAACATATATTTTCCCCCCCGTCTTTTTCCATTTTCATACATTTTTGAAAAATCCACTAGGGCGGTGCTAAAGAGCTGCAGGTTGCCGACCCCTGAGTTAACTGAATCAAGAGTAAACTACATTACATATTTACATGCTGAGCTTTTTAGAAAAAAAATGGTACAAAAAGGTGCTGATTTAACAGTTTAGCTTACAGTGGAGCCAAATCGGGGTACTGACCTACTATATGGCAGACAGATGTAGTGAAAGAACGCTTATCGTACTTTTAAAGTTGCAACAACTGTTTAAAATGCCTCAATCAATCCCTCCAGAAATTCAGGATCAAAATTCAACCATTCCCCACAAACTATGCACGGCCTCACAACTTCCCTGTACCTTTTGGCCAATAAGCATCATTTTGTAAATGAAATTTGGACACACATGTCATCTGCGCAATTAAAACCATGTTTGTTTATTGTGTAAAAGCAGCAGGAACAACAACGTGTAACAATATACCAACTACACTAAATTACGGACTTCAAACCGTTACTTTTTTCTTACACTTTGAACCCTGAGGCTTATAGAACCGTGCGGAAAATGTATACATTTTTCTCTAATAACAGCCATGCTACATACTATTACATGCTTCATCTAATAGACAAGTTTTCTCACTGCAGGTAAGAAAACATCCATTTACGGGTAGTGTTTTTTTTTCCCCAACCAGAGTGCCGTGTTAGTCTTCCAGCCATGCATAGGGTTTCTTCTCTTATGGATTTTTGATTCATCATTTCAAGCAACTATTGTAAGTTGTTACAATATACTAAAACTGTTTATGTATGTCCCACGTGGGATGTATGTAGGAGTGTTTTCATGCATATTTGTACGTGCCATTGAAATGTAATGACGCTAGCTAATATGCTATCACGTTTACGAGTGTCTGTGTTAGTATTATTAATTTAAAACAACATTCTTTAAGTGTTGTTTCAGTTTCAGAAGCCCTTCAGTAAACTCACCAAAAACGTTGGCATGGAATTATTGAGTCTGTTTAGCTGATTAGAAAGCTAGCTTCACTAGCTAGTGGGTCCATGAAAATTACTTTTTCTTTTTTTTTTAACACCCGTTTTATCGCCGCGTTACAAACACCGTTTGAAAACAATTAGGATATATGCATAAACATTTACAGAATACTTATATGTAACTAATTCATTTCACAACACATCTGCGGTTTATTGTCCGGTGCGGCTAATACATTGAAAAATAATTTTATCTTTTAAAATTTACTGGGTGCTGGTGCACTCTATAGTCCAATGAAAACGATATTTATTCCTCATATCTCACAATGGTCATCCTTCCACATAACTCAGAACTATGTTCTTCCGGTTCCTGTCTGCAGCGCTAAGCCTCTTATAGTGTATACACATCTAGCAAAACCCCAGTGTCCTTACTTCGAGGTTTACATCTATATTATATATATATATATATATATATATATATATATATATATATATATATATATATATATATATATATATTTATATCTTTATTTAAACTTTATTTATCCTATCATGAACATATTTTCATTTGCAATGCTGACCTTACAAAGAGGCAGCATTTATCTGACAGATATGTTGATGTCTGAAGATAACCTCTCATCGTCTCTCATTTACAAACAACGATAGTGGTGTTTCTTTCAATATTTACAATAAGCGTTACTATTATTAATTATAATGAATTCAATATGTGATTTTACTGCCAATTACTGTCCTCTTTTAAGTCTGTGTGGTATAAACTGAGTAAAACATCAATACAGTATGTGTTTTCTATTTTTTATTTAAATCCTAATTACAGGTAGCACTTAAAACATCAATAAGAAATCAATGACAGTATCAATGACACATTCATTAAATCACCAGAGTCATCAAAATTCATTAAATCATTCCAATAGTATTGAACAAATAAACATTAAAAAATTGCATATTTTGCTGCAAATGCCAGATAACGTTGCAGCAAATTCAGGCATTTTAGGCCACAACAATCACCAAAAAAAGCCAGCTAAATCCTGGAGGGACTACTTAGTGCCACGCATAGGAAAGGAGTGGAACAATAAGACACTGTAAATCTTGATTTTAAAACTGACCAAAGTTTGTTGTTTAATGCCTTTAGAATTTGTGACATGTAAGCACTCCCTATTTTGACGTGTGTTGGTGCAGGGTTTGCACATTTCATTATACATCTTATTTATTCACTCGTGACTGTTGTGAATGTTTAAAATGTCATTTCTGCTCTTGAATAGATTTATTCAATTCACACTATTTAAAATTGTACAAACAAGTCTCAATCACAAATAATCCGAAATTCACTAGCGTCAATCAATCAATCAATCAATCAATCAATCAATCAATCAATCAATCAATCAATCAATCAATCAATCAATCAATCAATCAATCAATCAATCAATCAAAGTTTACTTATATAGCCCTAAATCATGAGTGTCTCAAAGGGCTGCACAAGCCACAATGACATCGTCGGCTCAGATCCCACATCAGGGCAAGAAAAAACTCAACCCAATGGGATGACGAAGAGAAACCTTGGAGGGGACTGCAGATGTGGGAACCCCACTCCTGGTCGACCATTGTAATGGATGTCGAGTGGATCGAGCATAGTAATGTGAGAGTCCAGTCCATAGTGGATCTAACATAATAGTGTGAGAGTCAATACCGTCAAAGTTCTGTTTTACTCTAGCACTGAACTGGTGTTGGAGAAATTGTCCGGATAAAATGTTGCTGTTTTTTTTTTTTTTTTTTTTTTTTTACAGATTTTGGACTAAATGCTTAAACGTTAAACGATAAACAGGTATGATAGCACAAAGAGCAGGATGGTGTGGACATGTGCATTTACATGGACCTGCAGGCCAATCGCAGAATAGTACAGTAAAATATGACATCATAAAAGTTAAGATAAAATCAAATGTATTGTCAAAGTCAAATAATAATGTTGTTTGAATCAAATTAGTTATGTGCAACACAACCTAAACCACCCTGCAAAAAATGCAAATGCAAATGCAAAAAGTTCAACATTCCTGGTGGTCACAAACACAGCACTTCACTGTTTACGCAAAACAGACGTCAACATGTCATCACACAGCACCGGAATTTTGGAACCACGATGAGGGTATAAAAGAAAGATCAAATATGATAATTCTATATATTTAGATTAGATTAGATTAGATAGTACTTTATTTATTCCTTCAGGAAAATTGAAAATTTCAGCACAATCCCATTCAAGATACGTTACAAGATACAAGACGGATACGACTGTATATACGGTGGATACTGCAAATATCCAAAATAGTTTCTCTCATTTTGAGGAAATAACATTAGAGGAATTGTTACAACGTGTAAATGGAATAAAACAAACAACATGTTTACTTGACCGACTTCCTGGGAAACTTATCAAGGAGCTCTTTATATTATTAGGTCCATCAGTGCTAAATATTATAAACGTATCACTTTCCTCTGGCACTGTTCCGCTAGCATTCAGAAAAGCAGTTATTCATCCTCTCCTTAAAAGACCTAACCTCGATCCTGACCTCATGTCTGTCCACTACCGACCGGTGTCTCACCTTCCCTTTATTTCAAAAATCCTCGAAAAAATTGTTGCAGAGCAGCTAAATGAACACTTAGCGTCTAACAATCTATGTGAAACCTTTCAATCCGGTTTCAGGGCAAATCACCCGTCTGAGACAGCCCTCGCAAAAGTGACTCATGATCTATTGCTAACGATGGATTCTGATGCGTCATCTATGTTGCTGCTCCTCGATCTTAGTGCTGCTTCCGATACCGTCGATCATAATATTTTATTAGAGCGTATCAAAACACGAATTGGTATGTTAGACTTAGCCCTGTCTTGGTTTAACTCTTATTTTACTGACAGGGTGCAGTGCGTCTCCCATAACAATCTGACCTCGGATTACGTTAAGGTAACGTGTGGAGTTCCCCAGGGTTCGGTCCTTGGCCCTGCACTCTTCAGCATATACATGCTGCCGCTAGGTGACATCATACGCAAATACGGTGTTAGCTTTCACTGTTATGCTGATGACACCCAACTCTACATGCCCCTAAAGCTGACCAACATGCCGGATTGTAGGCAGCTGGAGGCGTGTCTTAATGAAATTAAACAATGGATGTCAGCTAACTTTTTGCAACTCAACGCCAAAAAAACGGAAATGCTGATTATCGGTCCTGCTAGACACGACCTCTATTTAATAATACAACTTTTTTTTTATTTTTGTCCTGTCCAGCTTCTCAGGCAAATCATATAGTTGATGTAGATGCCCATATCGGCTGTTCAGATTTACTTTACAAAAGAGAAGTGTAGGATACTTCTCTTGTTGCCTTATTTGAATTTGACTTTATTAAATGTATTTATATTATCATTTGGTGCAGCCGGGCCGGAGCAGGAGGGGATAGAAAGAGAAAAAATGGAAGATAGAGGATAGAGGGGGAAATTGTGGGGATAAGAGGGGGATTAAACAGAGAGACAAAAACGACAACAGCAAATACAACAATAACAACAACAACAATAGAACAACACCAGCACATACAATATGTACAAATATGATCGTAAAAGTGATAGCAAATAAGCAGTTGGTGAAATAAATAATATAGTAATGACAATGAGCATTTTTACACTAAAACAAATACCAATAGAAAAAGCGCTATTGATCATGAACAAAACCAATAGTTTACTTCTATTATCAACAATAAAGTTGTTCAAATGTAACAATACATATACATAATGATAGCTAGAAAGATAATAAAAAAATAAATAAATGAAAAAAAAAAAAAGAAGGAATACCGAAAGATGAAAGGAAAGAGAGAGAGGCAACCTATATTAATCTTGTAGATTGTTATAGTAACAATGGTTTAAGCTCTGTCAATATGCCTTGTGTTACCCAGTTCACCCTAGGGCAACAACGTTGATATACGTGTGATGAAACATGATTATGTGCAGGAGTGTATGTATGTATATGTACTTGTATATGAACAGAATGTGTATATGAATGTTTGTACAGTAAATGTATATGTACAGTATATGTATGTTTGTTTGTACAGTGAATGTATATGTACAGTATATGTATGTTTGTACCGTGAATGTGCGCGTGGATGGACAGACTTGGAGTATTTAGGTATGTAATATATTTGTGTATGTATGTGGGAGCGTAGGTACCAATGTATGGATGTTTGTATGTATGAATAACGGTGTGTGTGTGTGAGTATATGTGTGTTTGTATGGACAATATATTTGACCCCCAGTGTGCGTGGGAGCCAGAGTGCGGACCCAGCCGCCCAGAGAGCCCAACCCAAACAGCAGGTGTGGCGCGCAGGGAACCAGGGACCACCCGCCCCACGCAGCCAGGCCGGCCAGCGGCGGGAACCCCAGAGCCCGGCCCACCGCGCTGCCCGGAAGAGCCGGCAGCAGGCCGCAGACAGACGCCCCTGGCAGAGGACAGGGCACGAGAGAAGCAGCGGACGGCCAGACCCCAAGCCTGCGAGAGAGAACCCCCCACAGGGGCAGAAAGACGGGACGCCCCGCCCGGGGGAACCCAGAGACTCCCTGCAGCCGGACGGGAAGACCGCCCCCGCCCCACCAGCACCCGGGCCCCCCGACCCCACCCCCACCCCCGGGGAGCATGGCGCGGCCCACACCAGGCCACCCCACCCAGCGCAGGGCCGCGGGAACCACCCACCCCACCTGCAGGGACCCCAACGATGGAGATGGAACAACAAGCAACCACCCTGTCGAAGGCCCCCCCTGAGGGAGGGGGAGAAAAGGAAAAAAAATATAAAAATAAAACAAAACAAACAAAATTTTTTTTAATTATATATACATATATATATATATATATATATATATATATATATATATATATATATACATACACACACATACATACACATATACACACATAAATACACACACATACATACATATATGTATATATACACATTCATACACATACATACACACACATACATACATACATATATGTATACATACACATTCATACACACATACACACACATACATATATATACACACACACATACATACATATGCATACATACACATACATACACATATATACATACACATACTGTACATACACACATATACACACATATATACATACATGCACACATACACATATATACATACACATACATACATATATATACCCACATACATACACACATATACACAGATATAAATAAATACATGCACACATACACATATATACATACATACATACATACATACATATACACACATACCTCCGCATACATATATACACAAAAAAAATAAAAATAAATAAATAAGATCACAGACAGGCTGACACACAACATCACAAAAAAAAAAAAAAAATAAAAATAAAAATAAATAATACAACTTTAACATTTGACAACCAAACAATTAAACAAGGCGACTCGGTAAAGAATCTGGGTATTATCTTCGACCCAACTCTCTCTTTTGAGCCACACATTAAAAGCGTTACTAAAACGGCCTTCTTTCATTTCCGCAATATAGCTAAAATTCGCTCCATTCTGTCCACTAAAGACGCTGAGATCATTATTTATGCGTTTGTTACGTCTCGTCTCGATTACTGTAACGTATTATTTTCGGGTCTCCCCATGTCTAGCATTAAAAGATTACAGTTGGTACAAAATGCGGCTGCTAGACTTTTGACAAGAACAAGAAAGTTTGATCACATTACGCCTATACTGTCTATCTTCTTGTTATGGTGCATTCATCCTCCACTGTTGCCATTTCTAATATAAAGTAAAGTAAAGTTTTAACTTATATCTCTCAGTAAACTTGCCATGGAAGCGCTACCAGTGTAGTGAGTTTACATAAATCCCCCACGGAACTTTAGTTATTAGAGAGTTCCGGTTGGACGTTTTTTTCATGGGACACATTTCCAACGCTGTTGTTGTTGCACCAGTGAGCCACGGATGAGGAGATGCTGCTCTTTTATTGATTTAAGTTAAGTCTGAATGTCATTTAAAAAAGTTAGCTCCATCTTTTGACACTTCTTCCACTACACCGCTACAACAAAGATGACGGGGAGAAGACGCTGCCGAGGGTGAGCCACGTAAATAAGACGGCCCACAAAACGGTGCATCCTAAAAAGACGGTCAGAAAATGACTTGAAATGATCTGTAAAACATAATCTATGCAACATTTTGACCAAAGAACAACCATCACATGTTACGTAGACCACAAGGAAGTATTCTAATGTAGAAAAAATCATAATATGACCCCTTTAATGCACCTTATTATCCGGTGCGCCTTGTGTATGAAATTAAACCTGAATAGACCCGCTCATCGGCACTGTGCCTTATAATACGGTGCGCCCTATGGTCCGTAAAATATGGTCGCTATTTTTTTAGTTGTTATTATTTCTTCGGTCAGTGGTCAACAAAATGAACAAAACCAATTGTACATCCATAAATTTATAAATTGACAATTTTATTAACCAAACCCTATTAGCAATAGGGTTGTATGGTATACCAGTATTAGTATAGTACAGAGATACTAATGAATCATATACGGTACTATACCGCCTTTGAAAAGTACTGGTCCGCCAGCAGATTAAATTCGGAGTCTTTGTTTGTTAATACTAAAAGACAAGTTGTCTAGTCAGTTCACTATTTTATTTAAGGACAAACTTGCAATAAGAAACATATGTTTAATGTACCGTAGGATTTTTTTGTTAAAATACAGCCAATAATGCCATTGTTTGTGGTCCCCTTTCTAGAAAAGTCAGTTAAAAGTATCGACATTATTTTGGTACCGGTACCGATACCAAAATATTTGTATCTGGACAACACTAGGTCATAATATACTGGTGTATTTTAAATTCATAATTATCCATCCATCTATCCATTTCCTACCGCTTATTCCCTTATTGTTATTATTATTACTATTATTATTGTTATTATTATTCATGAAAAAGCAACAAACTAAATCTTGTGAAGGACCACACACAGCCTCAGGTCAGCATTGCTGCCATGCATGGATCCTCAGGAAAAGATTGAGAGAGAAAGTGGGACTTGTCGTCCGCCTGTCAGCCACTCTAATCGTTCCAAAGTGTCTCCCTCTCTGTGTCCTCTGATGCACGCCCCCCGTGTTGAACACATAAGAATAATCATTTAAATGTCTCCTAATCAGCCCTTTTGCCATCTTCAATTACACCTTTCCACCCCAACGTTTGTATAATTTTCTAATCGAGCCGAGGCGTAGGCTGTCAAATTTGTCGCAGGAAGCAGCAAAGCACGGGCAAAGAATGACAGATGGATCCGCCGAGATGGAGAGGCATGTCTCCGGATCATCCATATGTCTTGGCACTGCTGGCAGATTACGGGCACACCGGCCCGGATTTTGTCGATCTTTATGAAAAGGTTGTTTCGTGTCTGTTGACACTCATTATTAGACTAAAATCCATGTTCTCATAAGAATCAAAAAGTGACTACTTTTCACATCATAATCATATTTAACTACACAAACAAGTAATTTTATCCTAGTTCATTGAAGCAATTAATCACCTGGTATTGATTTGATTATTTGATCGTGTGTTGTACAAATACACAAGGACTAAAGCGCGGTATAGGAAAAAAGCTTTTCTTTCATTTTTTTTTTTTTTTAGCTACTGTAGAGGGTCATTGGTGCTTTTCTGGGCAGATGGATAGAGAGTGTCACCATTACGCAGTTTTACCTTGAAGTGTCCAACTGACCACCACTCTTGTACTGCATAAAAGCACCAAAAAGAACAGTAAATGGGTTGCGACCATGTTTTGTTCTTTTTTACTTTATTTCTGGGACGGAAATGAATGGGGATGCGGTCGATATGACGGTGCCTTTTTTTTCCAGCATATCAATTATAACTGACTTAAAACCTTTTTCCTACAAATAGTTCAGGAACTTTAAATTTCCTTGAACCTTGAGTTCCTAGAAATAAAGATTACTGTAGACTTGTGTGATTTGTGTTTCCACCGGATTTCACAGTTCATGGTAATTTTTACAAACCGGACTGATGATGTATGGATGAGTGGTACTGTATATTTCTACACCAATACCATGTAAATAAACAGACAATATTATTTATTAGTGCTTTTCTGGGCGGGTGGATAGAGCGTGTCACCATTACACGGTTTTACCTTGAAGTGTCCAACTAACCACCACTCTTGTACTGCATAAAAGCAGCAAAAAGAACAGTAAATGGGTTGCGACCAGGTTTTATTCTTTTTTACTTTTTTTCTGCAACGGAAATGAATGGGGATGCAGTGATATGACCATGCCTTTTTTTCTAGGATATCAATTATAACTGAAATGAATCAATCAATCAATCAATGTTCATTTATGTAGCCCTAAATCACTAGTGTCTCAAAGGGCTGCACAAACCACAACACAAACCACTACGACATCCTCGGTAGGCCCACATAAGGACAAGGACAACTCACACCCATTGGGACGTCGGTGACAATGATGACCCAGTGGGACGTCGGTGACAATGAGGACTATGAGAACTTTGGAGAGGACCTCATATGTGGGCAACCCCCCCACCCCCTCTAGGGGACCGAAAGCAATGGATGTCGAGCGTGTCTAACATGATACTGTGAAAAGTTCAGTCCATAGTGGATCCAACACAGCCGCGAGAGTCCAGTCCAAAGCGGATGCAACACAGCAGCGAGAGTCCCGTCCACAGCGGAGCCATCCATGAAAATCGGACCGGACCCCCTCCGCAAAGGAGAGTAGGACATAGGAAAAAAAAAGAAAAGAATCGGCAGATCAACTAGTCCAAAAAGGAAAATGAAATGAAATGAAGCCCTTTTCCCACAAATAGTTCAGGAACTTTAAGTTCCTGGAACCTTTAGCTCCTGGAAGTAAAGGTTCCTGTAGACTTGTATGATGTATGTGTCGACCGGATTTCACAGTTCAGGATATTTTTTACAAACCTGGCTGATGATGGATGGGTGAGTGGTGCAGTATATTTCTACACCAATACCATGTAAATAAACAATATTAGGTGTGTAAATGAAATACATAGCAATGATATACAAAACCATATGATTTAAAAACCAAGTGTAACGAGTTTTTACAATAAAATTCAGGCTTTTGTCCACAGTGTCCAACAGTGAGAAAGTCAGTTCCCTCAGAAATGATGAATTCATGAAGTTTAGGTGAGTCCTTATGGTCTATTTCAGCTGTAAATGACACTATATAAATGTTAAATGTGTTGATCTCACAGCATTAGCATTCGGTTCACTCAGGTTGAGACGAAAAACTACACAAATGGAATGTCACTGGGGCGGTATAGCTCGGTTGGTAGAGTGGCCGTGTCAGCAACTTGAGGGTTCCAGGTTCGATCCCCGTTTCCACCACCCTAGTCACTGCCGTTGTGTCCTTGGGCAAGACACTTTACCCACCTGCTCCCAGTGCCACCCACAGTGGTTTAAATGTAACTTAGATATTGGGTTTCACTATGTAAAAGCGCTTTGAGTCACTGGAGAAAAGCGCTATATAAATATAATTCACTTCACTTCACTACTTTTAAAGCATGTAACAAAATACTGTAAATAGTGACTATTGGATCTGATTTAGTGTCGTTCCACTCATCCATCATTTCACACTTATTTTCAAACTACGAGGTCGGAGTCCCAGTTAGCAGCTCGCCTCGTCGCTTCGAATAGCTTATATTCCTCTGTAAATATGTTCAAGGGAGTCTGTCCACTTCTTGTTGCTTTTGCATATTGAAATTAAGTTTATGAAAATGTATAAAATTAATAAACAACATTAAAGTGAATGCCTGTTTAAAGACTAAGGCTGAGTACAAAACAACAAACTGCCCGCCCCTCGAAGGTTCCTGAGAAACTTCCGAAAGTCCCCACTCGCTACTGTGAAATATAAATAGTTCCTGAAGAAGTAGTTTTTGGTGGATACACAGCGGGGTACTTTCAGAAAATAAGAAAGTTCCTGTCTAAGTACCTACTGTGGAAAAAGGCCCACAAAACCCCGAATATCATGTGAGCAAGCTTTAACAATAGAACATATCTGGAGGAAGAAAAAAATCGGTACCTGCTTTGCAGAGATAAATGTCTATAACACATTTTTATCTTTGATAAAATATCAGAAATAATGAATAATTGGTGTGTACACACACAAACTGTTTTGCTGGGGATTCAAACAGTTTTAGGCTACGTCCACTGCAGGGTATGATACCTAAACCGGATTGTCTTAAATCCGACCTTTTTGATTAGGGTTTCACAATACAAAACAAATTGTGAACGGAATGGGTCCCTGAACTGACCGGCATGTGCAGATGATGTTACACACGGTGCAGCATGCATACGTCTGTTTGATTAAAGCCGGGGCAACACACTTGTTAAAACAACGTGAAGAGTTGCATGTTATGTGAGTCAATCAAATCAAAAACGCGAGAATGATAGATGCACATAAATACATTTCAGCAAAATAAAAAAAAAACAATCTATGTACAGTAAATATCTTGACAGATACCTATAATATACTGTTTTAAGATATCAGGCATGCTAACAACCAAGTGAGTGTCAAACCCAGCAAGCACAAGGCATTAAAACAATGTTGATAACTTGTTGAATTAGGTCCCGACGTTGAACAACACAAACATAACGTTGAAAAAACATGCTTTTTGATGACGTTTATTCAGTGTTGGGTTTTGAGATTGATTTGACCAATGACATTTGGTCATTTCCCAACCAATATTCTACAAAACAAATACAAGATTGAAACATAATGCTTTTTGACTATGTTTAATCAATGTTGGGTTCTGACGTGGATTTGACCATTGGAATTTTGTCACACCACAGTGAGGGAAGTCTTGTCTTGGTTTTTCTGTCTTGTGATTTACATGTTTTATTTTGAAAAGCTACCCCCCTGTTTCAGATCACGGGCCCTTCCTCTTGTGTCACCAGTCTGACGTCATCCCTGATCCCTAATTGTTTCCACCTGTTTCCCATCATACCCATATCATATATAAGCTCACGCCTCCTGTTGTCCTGTGCCGGATCGTCTCGTCTATCGTGCCTTTTTAGCGTCCGTGTCCATGTCCTTGAAAACCTCCTTGTCTTGCTCCTTTTTTCCCTGGTTCCACCTTTTGTTTAATATTTATTCAATGTCAGTTGATTTGACCATTGAAATTTGATCATTTCTGAACCAATATTCTACAAAACCAATACAACAATGAAACATTATGCTTTTTGTCTATGTTTAATCAATGTCGGGTTCTGATGTTGATTTGACCATTAAAATTTGGTCATTTTCCAGCCAATATTCGACAACACAAATACAGCTTTGAAACAACATGCTTTTTGATGACCTTTATTTAATGTCAGGTTGTGACGTTGATTTGGCCATTGAAATTTGGTCATTTACCAACCAACAACGTGGCTCAGACGTTAAACATCAACTTTGTCTCAACTTACAAATACCACTATTTTGCAACGTTGTTTCAAAGTCAGTTTTAAAGGACATGTATGTATAATCAACACAATGACTTGTGTCTGTTGGGGAGTACATGGCACACTGGTTAGTGACCCTGTGTTGTAATTTGAGGGATATGGCTTTGAATCCTGTTGAAATTTGTATTATTTAATGGGGATTCTTGAATATTTTCCCTTTCTCCTGGAAAACGCCCATATCTTGAAACGCAAATGTTGACAAGTATGGGTCACATATTGGCAGAATAATATCTGAATGACCTACAGTTTGAACATAGACATGCAGTTACAACTTCAATAGAGCATGCTTACTGTATGCATTGTTGTGGAACTTGTTTTATAGCTAGAATTAAATAAATAAGCTGAAGAAACTCAAGAAATATTACAAAAAGATGAAGAACAGCTGGACTGGTACGACTGCTGTAAGACTATAAAAAGTAGTTGTGAAACTATGCAACCAACTCCGCTCTCTGCAGCAATGTAGGATAAGCAAGGGTCTTCAACTGTCACCACTATGAAAGTTACCTTAACAAAAATACATTAAATATGAGCTTTTTGTGTTTTAGTTATACACCTGGCCACAATTGAATTACCATTGATTAGAGACATAATGCCCGAATTAAAAAGTTACTGTATATGATATACTAAGGACCTGAGCTATCTACTAAGCTTGGATTGCGTCTCCTAATTGAGCCAAATAAAAAGCGCAATCTATGTAACGTGTTTGTCTTCATGTATGTTCAGAATATATGTTTTATGGTCTATGTAGATCTCTAACCACAAGATGCAAACATAGTGCAGAAAAAAAAAATAAAATGTTGCACAGCGGGGAAGTGTACAGGGGACAGGGCTGGTATGTATAACATCTTGATTGGCAACCAGGAACAAGTGTGTCCAGATTGGCAATTAGGGACAGGTGAGGAAGTCAGTGCGCAGACATAATAAATAGTAGCAAATGGAGGCAAACAGGAAATGAAAACCGAAATAAGAGCGCTTGGCAGGAATTTACAGGAACATTACAAATGTCAGTTTATGTGCCAACTGGTCAACACATTTATATAGTCAGAAATTAAAAAAAATATTACACATTTTGTCTATTCAGCAATGCCTTGTTTATGCTGGTTGACTTAAGGGGCCAATTAAAATCCATATAACTTAAACAAACGTGCTATATATTATATTTGTGTGCTGCATGTTCAAAAACATAACAAAACACTACAAGAGGGATCATATGACGCCATAAATGTGGGGGGCAATGAGTTTCTCCATGGTGACAGCAGGTATTCATGCTAAAAAAAAATAAATAATTTACTGTATTTTTCGGATTATAAATTGCAGTTTTTTTCATAGTTTGGCCGGGGGTGCAACATATACTCAGGGGCGACTTATGTGTGAAATTATTCACACCTTTACCGTAAAATATTAAATCATATTATTCATCTCATTCGCGGAAGAGACGAAGAAAATGTCAGCAATCGCCACACACACGTCAACCAATAAGAATTCGGCGGGGGAGGGTCATGGCAGAAGTGCATTGTGGGTCATGGGATGCTAACTGCTATATGCTATATGCTACTGCAGTAGCTATTAAAATTGATTATTTCAACTTTGGTGGTAACTTATAAAAATTGAGAAGGGCTGAACAAAAATGGCACCGAAAAGGAAAAATCATGTACTGCAGATTACAAGCTGGACGTAGTGAAATATGCAGCAGAAAACGACAAGAGGAAGCGGCGTATACGTTTGGAGTTAGCAGAGTTGTTTAGAAGCGACATCGAGGAAGAAGATTTCATCGGATTTAGCGATTAGGAGTGACAGATTGTTTGATAAACGTATAGCATGTTCTATATGTTATTGTTATTTGAATGACTCTTACCATAATATGTTACGTTAACATACCAGGCACCTTCTCAGTTGGTTATGCGTCATATAACGTACACTTATTCACTCTGTTGTTCACTATTCTTTATTTATTTTAAATTGCCTTTCAAATGTCTATTCTTGGTGTTGGATTTTATCAAATAAATTTCCCCAAAAATGCGACTTATACTCCAGTGTAACGTATATATGTTTTTTTCCTTCTTTATTATGCATTTTCGGCAGGTGCGATTTATACTCCGGAGTGATTTATAATCCAAAAAATACTGTAGAGGAAGTTTAACACTTGTTATTTGGATAGTAGTTGAGCCACTTGACTTCTTGAAAACCCAACATCAGTTAGCTAGCTACTGGAAGCTCCCATGCTACCTGTTGGAGACCCCCACTCAAAACAAGACACGCTGTACCACTCAGAGCCCGAACTTTGAGGGCCACATGAACCTTTTTAGTTCTAACAGGGCTTAATGTATCATTTGTTTTTGTACATGTTTTTACTAGGGCTGTCAACATGGGCATTTGTCCATAGTTAACTCATATAAAATCACAATTAATCACGGATGGATGTTTAAAAAATATAATAATAATAAGGGAACTTTTAGCAGATCATTTTTAAGTTTTTAATGCTATCAACATGGGACTGAAAAGTTTTTTTGCTGTATGCTTATACGTGTTTACAAAACATACTTTTCTAAAAGATCAACTGCAGCGCCAATACATTTCCCCCTCGCTGTTAAAAGGAAATAGTAATAATAACTTGATGCTGCAATTCCTGAATGAATTGCGTGTGAATGATCCAATGCTGAAGTTGAACTGAAATCCCTGGATTTTTTTTAGAATTATTGAAGTACAACACACAATTCCTGAACAGGCTGAATATTTTGAAGTTGGAACGATTTGAATCTGATGAAAAATGTGGTAATTGTGGAACTTTGAAGAATGTCCCATTGATTTAAATGGGAGATTCTGAAAATTTTGGAGTTTTAGGAGTAGCGGTATTTTTTTTTTCTTAAATAGTAAAAAACTTGAATGGTCTGGATGAGTTGAAATGGTTGGTGTTGACATTTTTTTAAATCGGTAAAGAAATTGTTGGAAGTAGTAACATGTCAAATGAGAAATGGTATTACAAAATTCCTGGAATTTCGGTAAAACCGGGAATTTTTCCAGTTTAAAAAAAAACTTTGTTTTTTTTGTCCTATTTAAGAATAATATTTTGACAGTAAAATTGTTGAAGTGGGATGAAAAATGTGTGAGGAGTAGTCGCCAGAAAAAAGGGTGAAAATAAAACTTTAGAAAACCAGGAATTCTGTAAAATCCTCAAATTTTTTGGAACTTGGAAGAAGGGTAGTTTGAATATCCAAAACGGTGGATTGTGTTGAAGGTGGAAACGTTTAAATAGGTTGAAAAATATGGAAATGGTGAAAGTTTGAAAACCTGGAATTCTGGAAAATCTGGATTTTTTGCAATTTGTTAAGGGGAAGCCCGCGATTCCTAAATAGGCTGAACAGTTTAGAGTTAGAACGGTTGAATCGGATGAAAATGTGGAAGGTGAGCGCGCCGAAATCTGGAGAAGAAGACGAAGTTGTTGAATAATAAGAATAAATAGATTAATTTTGGTGTAGAAAACCATATGTGTGAATGCTTTGGTGCATTCGTAGAACTGAGAACCCATCATTAGCGTTAACATCGTCATTATCCCGTTAACTTTGACAGCTCTAGTATTTAGGCAAGTGAACCGAAGAAACTTCCTTTAATTTTTTAAGGTGTGCGTGTATCCTTGAGAGGGTGGAGGGCATCCACACTTCCTTACAGCTTTGATCACACTGCGAGTAACACGTTCGGGTGCAGCTTTACAACACAGATGTGACACATTAATAAGGTAAATGTCTGTTCTGTGCATCAAAAGAAAAAGAAAAAAAAAGAAGCTCTTTGGCAACCATCTGTTTATACGGTCTTAGCATCTCTCTCAACCCATTTATTACAAACATTTACAATTTGAATGCTAATATTGCTCAGTTACAAGCGTAATTTACTAACAAACA
The DNA here is from genome assembly GCF_033978795.1 of Nerophis ophidion. Lineage (NCBI taxonomy): Eukaryota > Metazoa > Chordata > Actinopteri > Syngnathiformes > Syngnathidae > Nerophis > Nerophis ophidion. The sequence continues at coordinate 47,335,633 of NC_084617.1, read as the reverse complement.
AGCACACTTAATAGCGTCACATTTGGCAGATTTCTGTTTTTTTTTTTGGAAGAAAAAAAAGAAATAGCACAACAATACAAGTCAGTGAACCCAATAGATTGAAAACGAGGTAGCTTGTCACATGGAACGTATTGTGATGCAGGAATGTTGACTGAAAGTGTCTTCCTGGCTGCTCAGTACAACATGGCTACACACCGTGTCTGCTTGTACAGTAAGTACTCTGTGACTGTGCGCTGCCAAACATGCTCCTCTGCTCGTAAAACCGGCAGTGTCACGACTTGACGATTACGCGGTACTTTTCAAACAGAGTATAGTACCGTTTTTGATTCATTAGTACCTTTTGCCTCTTTTTGCACTGCTCTCCAAATATAAACATTGGAACTGTTTAACTGGCCTCAACAAAATTGACAAGATCTTGGGTTTGGGGGAACCTGCTGTCGTGACGAAGCGGTTGTTGCTGGACACACGACGGACTCTTGGGAGAAGGAGTGCCGCGTACCTGGCAACCCTTTTCTGTCAACGACGTGAAGATATCCACCTATTTGAAATTATGACAACAGGACATCTGCTGATTAGAGTAAGCGTTGCTCTGGTTTGTCGACAAACTGGAAGTTGCTGGCAGTCTTCAAAGTACCCCAAAGCTGCCACAAATGATTGGAGGATGCGGGAAGAACTGTGGATTACATCGGGCCGTCTACCCCGCAGTTTTGAGGACCAGTCATAGACAATCTAGGGTGAAAAGCAAATTTTATTTTCACCTGCATACAAAATCATTCTAACTTGGATTGTTTCCCTGGCTTTGAGACTCTCCTTAAGGACAGCGCAGCGAAGACACAACAAACTCCCTTTTTGTCTTTCATGGACACACACCTGTTGTTGTTGACTTTGGACTAGCGACTGCACAATACATCAAGGCCGTGGAACAGAGACACACTACGGGCTTACACACACACACATCCACAAAATATATATGCCCCCCCCCCCACCCAACGCCCTCGACGCAAATCCCATAGGGGTGATGAATCGATGGTCAGCGCCTGAGAGCTGCGGCCTACCACCATGACCTTGAACTACCTTCTCTCTGTTGCCAGATATCTTGAGATGTATGTTGTAATATGTATATTTGCTTTGCTATGGAGGTTTTTTTCCTTGGACTCAGTCTGGACCCCTCCTGAGGGTCTAGCCTTGGACTGATATTTTTGTTATCTCCCCCTCTCCCAATGTCACCCTTTTCTCACCTTTTTAAGGAGCGCCGTAAGTGGCTGATCTGTTGGCGGTCTTGTCTTGTCCCCCCCCTGTAACGTATGTCTGCTCTTAGCGGGACTGTGCCGAAAATGAAATTTCGTTGCACTTGTGCAATGACAATAGAGAACTATCCTATCCTATCCTATTCTATCCTATCCTATCATATCCAATCCTATCCTATCCTATCCTATCCTATCCTATCCTGTCCTATCCTATTCTATCCTATCCGCAATACTGCAATACTGTACTAGTACCATGAATTGATTAACGTGGACCCCGACTTAAACAAGTTCAAAAACGTATTCTGGTGTTACCATTTAGTGGTCAATTGTACGGAATATGTACTGCACTGTGCAATCTACTAATAAAAGTCTCAATCAATCAATCAAAACGGGGACACCGTACAACCCCACACTCTTCTCACATTCCCTCTTGAATGTATGCACTGAGTTAATCCACTCAATGATTTTAAATGTTTCCCCCCAACAATCAGTCATATGAACACAGTGTGAGAACATTTGTGTCACTGGTGAACAACTACTGTATATTCTTTCGGGGCATGTGTGGCTATTCAGACTTTCCCGACTGGACTTCTGACAGATGCTTACACAAACAGAAATGCAACACCTCAGCATTAGATTCCTCACCATGGCTGCAAAATGAAGTGCGAAGAAAAGAAAGAGTCGCAGAGTTGTTGTCAGAGTCCTGACAGCAAAGGAGTGTAAAGCAATGTGTTCTACATTTATGTCAAGATTGATGGAAGATAATGTTTCCTACTCAGCAAAGTCACCGCTGAATGATTTGTTTTCAACAGCCGTTACACTGGCGGTGAATGAAGTCATCTGTCCATTCCATTTTTAGACTCACTTTCTGAAGGGAATCGAAAGTAAAGTAGGTTTTCCTCGCAAGAACCACGAGGGAAAGTCGACACAAATCACCCAAAATAATCTTTATGCTTAAAGACAGCTGTACTAAATCCTTAATTGAAAGTTGGAATCAAATGGACCATGACTGATCTCCTTTACAAGTTTAAGGGTGCAAACAGAGACGGGACGTAATCCACCCGGGCTGTTCCGTGCGTTAAGACCCAGCGAGTCACTTTTAATGCTTTTCCAATAATATAAGATGACAGTGAAACAGCACAAGCAATGTTTAGCATTGACATGTGGAGGCTGAGCATTGTTCTGGTTATGAATTTTACATTGCAGCACCGTCATAGTGACTCACAGAGCAAGTGGCTCCCATGCTGTTCGGCACAAAGCCTGTCAAGGCGCTGAGTGTTTCTGTAATCCGTCCTTTTTCTTAATCTGAACTTGCGTTTCAGCTCACTGGCATGATAATGTTATATTCCTGCTTCAAAAAAAAAAAACATCCAAATTTATGTGCCAACATTTGTTAACATGCAAAGCGGCAAGATATGTTCCTCCTCTACTAATCTTTGTGTTGTTTTAGTGCTCTTGGAGGGTGGAGTGTAGTTTAAAAGCAGCTGCAAGTACAACAACAAATACAGTATAAAACTGGTGTGGCAACTGACCCCAGGATGCAGGGACATCAGGCAACGTGCAGGCAAGAAGGCCATTTTTTTAGTTACAGCAATCAGAATCAGAATTAGAAATACTTTATTAATCTCCAAGGAGAAATTAAGATTTTCAGCACAATCCCATTCAATATCAGACAAACATTACAGGGAGACATAATGGGATTGCTGACGGGTCTGCCCACTTCCGGCGGCCCTTGCAAAAAAAGGTGAGAAACAGGTAAACCTTTTGGAGGGGTTATTTGGGGTTGGAGTGAGCAAAAAAAATATTCCTGGAGAGATGGTCTGGACTGAGGCCAAGGGAGGGAAAAAAAGTCATAGCCATAGCACACATAAACATGTGTGTTAGAGGGTAACATCAAACATCAAAGAACGCAGAAGACATTAAAGACATTAAAAGAGCAGGAAACATACTGTATACACTATGGTGGCCTCTGCGATCTTCCACGCCATCGTCTGCTGGGGTACGGGGAGCATGGCCAGAGACAGGAGCAGACCCAACCAATGGGATGCCTATTACCTCCCTGCTTGGCACTCAGCATCAAGGGGTTGGAATTGGGGGTTATATCATCCGGTATAGCGGCGGTATAGCTCGGTTGGTAGAGCGGCCGTGCCAGCAACTTGAGGGTTGCAGGTTCGATCCCCGCTTCCGCCATCCTAGTCACTGCCGTTGTGTCCTTGGGCAAGACACTTTACCCACCTGCTCCCAGTGCCACCCACACTGGTTTAAATGTAAGATTTAGATATTGGGTTTCACCTTGTAAAGCGCTTTAAGTCACTAGAGAAAAGGCGCTATATAAATACATTTCACTTCACTTCATCCAATGCTGCCCAGGCTTCCCTCACTTCCCAGAGGGTGATCAAGGGTAATGGGTCAAATGCAGAGAATAATTTTGACACACCTAGTGTGTGTGACAACCAATGGTACTTTAACTTTAACAAAGCAACCAAGAGAGCCGACTCCACCCTCGCCGGCCACTAACTCTCGGCCAGTGTCCAGTATGCATGGATGATCGAGGATACGTCCAGTTAGACCAAGGTGTCCGATACCTACTCAATTAGCCAAAACACTACGAAGCTTGTCCGTCCCGGCGCTCAGCCTTAGCTCTGAAAATGTGTGCCGCAATACGAAGCCTAAAATACCACAACGGAGACCCTGGACTGTTGAACAACTTAAGCTGTACATCAAGCAAGAATGGGAAATAATTCCACCTTAAAAAGCTTTAAAAATTGGTCTTCTCAGTTCCCAAACGATTACTGAGTGTTGTTAGAAGGAAAGGCCATGTAACACAATGGTAAAAATGCCCCTGTGTCAACTTTTTTTGCAATCTGTTGCTGGCATTAAATTCTAAGTTAATGATTATTTGGAACATTTTTCAATTTGAACATTAAATACCTTGTATTTGCAGTTTATCGAATTGAATATAGAATGAAAAGGATTTGCAAATCATTGTATTCTCTTTGGGGCTAGCACTCTGGTATAGGGGTTAGTGCATCTGCCTCACAATACGAAGGTCCTGAGCAGTCTTGGGTTCAATCCCGGGCTCGGGATCTTTCTGTGTGGAGTTTGCATGTTCTCCCTGTGACTGCGTGGGTTCCCTCCGGCATACTTGCCAACCCTCCCGGAATTCAGCGCCTCTCCCGAAAACCTCCTGGGACAAATTTTTCTCCCGAAAATCTCCCGAAATTCAGGCGGAGCTGGAGAGGGCGTGGCCTCCAGCTCCGCCTGCAGACCTGACTCAATGTTGTGACCCTCTTAAACAGGACAATACTGCCATCTACTGTACATAGAACAGAATGTAAATATATTCTACATTTAAGTGCAGTCAAGAACATGCATTAGGGAGTCTGTTCTGAAGCCCACAGTAAAGAGACGTAACTTCATCACGTCGCCTGGTTATTGACTCCAACCCAATTTATTACACCGTCGACGAGCAAAATTAAGAAATACGCTTGCAAGTTCCAGAACGATTGGAAACAAGAATTTCAGTTAATCCAGGAGAGTTCGAAGGAGAAGGGGTATGTTGCCTGTAAATTTTGTAGAACAAATATCTCCATTGAACACGGCGGCCGAACGGATATACTCAGCCATGAACGCTCAGCGAAGCACAAAGTGTCCGCAGCGCAGCATTGTTCACAACCCAGTATTATGGCCCACCTCGCAAAATGGAGACCCGATGGTGTATCTTATTCTGAGACAAAGATGGCTATGCTGATAGCTGGAAGCAACATCCCGTTCTCATTTGCGGATGTCTACAACAAATCCGTGAAGGATGTTCCCGGATTCAGAGATTACTCGCCAATACGCAAATGGCAGAACAAAGGTTACTCAATTAGTGAAAGGTAAGTGTTGTTGTTTTTTAGTAACCAGCGAGCACAGTACAGTTAGTTGAACAACTGTGTTTTTATTACTGTGTATTTGATAGGTGCCGTCGGAATTTCAACTATTTTTTTTTTTATATATATATATAATAAGATAAATATATCTAGCTAGAATTCACGGAAAGTCAGGTATTTCGTATATTATATATATATAGACATATATATATATATATATGTATATATATATATATATATATATATGTATATATATGTCTATATATATATATATATACATTTATATATATATGTATATATATATATATATATATATATATATATATATATATATATATATATATGTATATATGAAATATATATGAAATACTCGAGTTGGTGGATTATACGCCACCCCTCTTATTGTCTGGCGGTCGTAAGTGATCCCGGAGTGACCACGCTGTAAGCCAGCCATGAAATTTGCAGAATTTTCTGGTATTTTTGCCGAATGTTCCATCTTTACCAAGAGCCCCTCGACGCCGAAGTACATCCGAGAGATGCCATCTTGTTAAGAAAAGGCGTTAACAAAATAAAAGCCTGTAAACAACATACGCAAATGTGCGATAAAATAATTGTCGGCGTTAATAGATTGATGAGTTAACGTGTAATTAACGCATTAATTTGCCCACCCCTAATTATTTCATAAATATCTCTGCAATTCCACCATGGTTTTATTTCACATTTTTGGGACTGACGCAGATTACAAATACATATCAGTTGGTACCAATGGGTAAGAAGAGTTGGTTTTGCTTAATAGGTCTCCAATGAGGCTAGGGCATGTTGTATAAGGGTAATTGCAACAGTAAGCAAACAAATAAACCCACAGTATACAAATCAGACAAGCTGAAAGAGCAGAAGACTAAAAACACAAATAACTGACTCGTAATTGTCTCAGCAAAGCATCGCTTACGAGCCCAAAAGCAAAATCTGCCTGGACCTCCACTGCAGTTGATAATACTTTGTGTGCTGTTGTTTATTTTCAGGGGCGGGGGGAGTGGTGCAACTGGACTAAGAGACTTTATTGATTCAAATTAATTAATCCACTTAGAGAGGAAGGGGATTCTGTGGCTCTGGAGCGACTTAAATAGAAGACACAAATTAAACTGTGAATTTGCTGTCGTTAATGATATTCCCAATTAATTGAATTGAAGGAATGTCGGGAAGAAAACGTGGCATTTGCATGAAAACCTTGTGTTTTAACGATGGATAACCTAAATACATATGAAATTAAATATTAGTTGCGGTTAAAAGCTCTTTACTGTGCTTGTGATTACATTCTTCATGAAGTGAGTGGTTTAAAAAAATAAAAACAGACGAACAGATAAAGCCCAAATGGAATTCATATTGGCAATAACATCAAGGGAAACAGGAAGTGTGGTTAAAGTAAGTGGCTTCCTTGTGTAAAAAAGAAGGCAATTAAACTGTAACCTTGGAAAAAACATCAATGTATGCATTCCTTAAATTGTTTTAATCTGAATATTAAACTATAGGAAAACAAATAATTTAAGATATTACATTAAAGTGGCTGTTTGCAAATTGCTCAAAGATACATTTTCCATACTGAAAAAAACAAACAAAATAAATCCTAAAAGAACACTACCGGCTAGATTATGTTACCATTCGTGGGTAAACAGAAAACACACTTTTTTAAATTTTCAAATGTCTATATTTTTCACAATTACTAATTATATGTTTGTCGGCCGGGGTAAAGAGGCTGACGTTCAAGCTGTCACTCCCGGCCGTCTCGTATTAAACACATGCACGCACCTGGGGTGCGTGCACCTACACAGGGGAGCAACTAACAATTTGCACTCATGTTGTTGTTTACATTCATGATAGCTAACGTTATAGGAGCTAAACTTTGCCAAATTGCTAACATTAGCTGACAACACACAATGCTGATGGTCGTTTATTCTGTGGGGCGTAGTTTCCGTGCTCAAAACCGGACGAGGGCGGAATATAATGTTTACAACCCTTTCAAAGAGTCTCTTGTATCATTTTATTATGTGTGGTGTACACGGCATCCAAACTTCAAGTGCAATATAATATTTCACTTTCTATGGCAGACCTGAGCAGATTAAGGCCCCCGGACATTCCCAAATATTTTTTTAGATCTTTAAGATGGAAACTGTAGCCGCCATTATGATGTGCAGTGATGTTTGCAAACTACCATCAGTCTTAAACTATGCAAAGTATTTCAATGGTTGGAATCTGAGCTTTTGCATGATAAACTACTATGGTAATCCTATTAGTTACTAAGGTAATCTAATTAGTTACTATGGTAATCTAAGTCACAGCAGCTCAGAAAAGAGGCACCAAGCAGTATGAGTGTGAAGCGAGTGTGAAGCGTTTCCACAGAGTGGTTCCAGAGGGGCCAGCCTGAAATGCAGGTGTCAGGGACAGATGCTGAAAGAGATTTTTAAAACAAAGTTATAAAGCTTAGTGATATATACGATTTATCAGATTGTAGTGCTTTTTTTTACACTTCATGTTTGTATTTTGCTGTGTTTTTTGCATTTTTGTTGCGTTTTACTTGATTGTAAAATATGTCGATCGAGAGGGGGTGTGATGTTCATAAGTTGTCAATATTCAGCGTTTTATCGTTCATCGTTAATATTGAAAATCATACATTCTTTATTTTCATGTACATTCTGGGTGTCTCATTCAGAAAAAAATTGTAAAATTCCATTCAGTTTTTAAGGCAGTCTATCATAACGTGTTCAGCTTTTAATCAGACAGTATTGTGAGATTTTGTATTTGTGTTCCTAAAAATAGGACCCAAGCACACATACTGTAAAGCAGATTTTCACAGCTTACATATGTATGATAAATACATCCATCCATCCATCCATTTTTTACCGCGTATTCCCTTTCGGGGTCGCGAGGGGCGCTGGCGCCTATCTCAGCTACAATTGGGCGGAAGGCGGTGTACACCCTGGACAAGTCGCCACCCTCATTATATATATATATATATAATATATATATATATATATATATATATATATATATATATATATACATACACATATATATACCAAAAAGTTATATTTTGGTTTCATCTGACCACATGACATTCTCGCAATCCTCTCCTGTATCATCCATGTATCCATTTTGGTACAAACTCAACTCGTCGTGTTTGGAGGAAGAAAAATACTGAGTTCCATCCCAGGAAAACTATACCTACTGTGAAGCATGGGGGTGGAAACATCATGGTTTGGGGCTGTTTTTTCTGCTAAGGGGACAGGACGATTGTTCCGTGTTAAGGAAAGAATGAATGGGGCCATGTATCGTGAGATTTTGAGCCAAAAACCTCCTTCCATCAGTGAGAGCTTTGAATAGTTGACCAAATACTTATTTTCCACCATAATTTACAAATAAATTCTTTAAAATTCCTACAATGTGAATTCCTGGATTTTTTTTCATATTCTGTCTCTCACAGTTAAAGTGTACCTATGATGAAAATTACAGACCTCTGACATCATTTTAAGTGGGAGAACTTACACAATCGGTTGCTGACTAAATACTTTTTTGCCCCACTGTATATGTATATATATATATATATATATATATATATATATATATATATATATATTAGTGCTGCAAATTTTTGATTGTCCCACGATTCCATTAGATTATCGATTCTTGGAGTCACGATTAAATTATATATAAATTTTTTCAATTCAACGCGATTCCCAATTCCAAAAACGATATTTTTCCGATTCAAAACGATTCTGTATTCATTCAATACATAGGATTTCAGCAGGATCTACACCAGTCTGCTGACATGCTAGCAGAGTAGTACATTTTTGTAAAAAGTCTTTATAATTATAAAGGACAATGTTTTATCAACTGATTGCAATAATGTTAATTTATTTTAACTTCTAAACAAACCAAAAATATGACTTATTTTATCTTTGTGAAAACATTAGACACAGTGTGTTGTCAAGCTTATGAGATGCGATGCAAGTGTAAGCTACTGTGACACTATTGTTCTTTTTTTTTAATTTTTATAAATGTCTAATAATAATGTCAATGAGGGATTTGTAATCACTGCTGTGCTGAAATTATAACTAATATTAATACTATTGTTGAAAATAATCATTTTTGTTTCACTACTTTTGGTTTGTTCTGGGGCTTCACGGTGGAAGAGGGGTTAGTGCGTCTGCCTCACAATACAAAGGTCCTGAGTAGTCAGGGTTTAATCACCCCGGGCTCGGGATCTTTCTGTTGGGGGTTTGCATGTCCTCCCCGTGAAGGCATGGTTTCCCTCCGGGTTCTCCAGCTTCCTCCCACTTCCAAAGACATGCACCTGGGGATAGGTTGATTGGCAACACTAAAATTGGCCCTGGTGTGTGAATGTGAGTGTGAATGTTGTCTGTCTATCTGTGTTGGCCCTTTGATGAGGTGGCAACTTGTCCAGAGTGTACACCGCCCTCCGCCCGATTGTAGCTGAGATAGGCACCAGCGCCCCCCGCGAACCCAAAGGGAATAAGCGGTAGAAAATGGATGGATGGATGGATGAACAAAAATCATTTAAATCAAGTATGAATACCGTATTTTTGGGATTAAAAGTCGCTCCAGAGTATACGTCGCACCTGCCAAAAAAGCATAATAAAAAAGGAAAAAAAACATACAGTATATAAGTCGCATTTTTGGGGGAAATTTATTTGATAAAATCCAACACCAAGAATAGACATTTGAAAGGCAATTTAAAATAAATAAAGAATAGTGAACAAGAGGCTGAATAAGTGTACGTTATATGACGCATAAATAACCAACTGAGAAGGTGCCTGGTATGTTAACTTAACATATAAGAGTCATTCAAATAACTATAACATATAGAACATGCTACACGTTTACCAGACAATCTGTCACTCCTAATCGATAAATCCCATGAAATCTTCTTCCTCGATGTCGCTTCTAAACAACTCTGCCAACTCCAAAGGTATGTCGTTCTCTGCTGCATATTTCACTACGTCCAGCTTGTAATCTGCAGAACATAATTTCCTTTTCTGTGCCATTTTTGTACAGCCCTTTTCAGTTTTTATAAGTTACCGCTAACGATGAAATGATCCATTTAATAGCTACGGCAGTAGCATATAGCATATAGCAGTTAGCATCCCATGACCCACAATGCACTTCTGCCATGACCCCCCCCCGCTGAATTCTTATCGGTTGACGTGTGTGACAATTCCTGACATGTTCGTTGTCTCTTCTGCGAATGAGATGAATAATATTATTTGATATTTTACGGTAAAGGTGTTAATAATTTCACACATAAGTCGCTCCGGAGTATATGTTACAGCCCCGGCCAAACTATGAAAAAAACTGCGACTTATAGTCCGAAAAATACAGTAACTTAGGTCCCAATACCGACCCTTGTGGAACTCCACATAATTCCCAAGAACGTGCAGTTGCCTTTAAAGTTAACTTGAGTTTATAAATTATAGTGTGTTAAGTGTGTATTAACACACTTACACTTATGAAGTGTCCATAATTAGTATAATTATAGGCTGTGTAAATGAACAGTAAATGCAGCAGTCAGGGGGAGTAAAAAGGGTCTTACACAACTTTGTGAGAACAATCAATGCACGTATTGTTGCATAAGTGTCAAAACAGCTTTAGAACCAGTTGATTCACACAAGCCACGTCACCAATGGCAATAACTTTTGACACATAGAAGTGACTCGGCCTGGCAGTGAAGTCATAGTCCTCCCTTATTGCTCTCGTCTGTCCTTTTTCTCCCCGTAACAGCTTCTGACAGCCGTGGTACAGCATCCTCTGCTAATCCATCCAGGAAAAAACTGAGATTACTCATTTTCTTACCTGCACAGATGATTTCATGTGCACTCTACAACAACTGCCACAGCACATGCCAAAAACAAGAACTTGAAAAAAAATAAAATAAAAAAGGATATACGTGGTGGAAAAATGAGGAGGACGTGATTATCCCCCTTTCATTTACTGTGTGACGCGAAGTTGGGTGTTTTAATTGATGCGGCGTTGTTACTCACACATCTGTTTGCTGTGAGGCATTGAGACGTTTGAAAGTGTGCGTCTGCGAGCGAGGCTTCCGACTTGAGACAGGTGAGCGTGTCTCAACACATGCACGGCAATAAGCACACTAAGGGAAGAAAAAAATACATAATCTTATACCCCGGTGTGTTTATAAACCGTGTGTGCATTTGAATAACTTATGGAGCGTAATAGACAGAATATGTGCTATCCTGAAATAAACACACACTTCAACCAATGTTTGTCGGCTAATTTTACTTAAAAATTCAATCGCTATCAATATTATAATTTTTTTTTTTTTCCGAGCAGAAAAATCTCGCTGAAACGCAAACATAGTGTAGTCATAGTGGTTTACAGACTGAAATATGACAAATAGGCATTTGTAAAATTACTGGAACCGGCTCCAAGTTTGATTACCGGTAGTTCCTGTGTCCCAAAACACTCGTATGTCAAATCAACATTCCCGATTCAAATTAATTTGAATTATGGTAACACTTTAGTATAGGGAACACATATTCATCATTAATTAGTCGTCTCTTAAAATGCAAATTAGTAATGTATTGGCTCTTAATTAGTCATTATTAAGTATTTATTAATGCTTATTCTGCATGCCCTTTTTATACAACCAGTAAGCCATTAAAGGGGAACATTATCACAATTTCAAAAGGGTTAAAAACAATAAAAATCAGTTCCCAGTGGCTTTTTTGAAGTTTTTTTTGAAGTTTTTTTCAAAATTTTACCGGTCTCGGAATATCCCTAAATAAAGCTTTATATTGCCTTATTTTCGCTAACTTCGAAACCACTATCTGGTTCCCTGTGACGTCACACAGTGCTGCCAATGTAAACAAACAATGGCAGATACCACAGCAAGATATAGCGACATTAGCTCGGATTTCAGCGACTTAAGCGATTCAACAGATTACGCATGTATTTAAACAGATGGTTGGAGTATGAAAGTGTTGAAGAAGTAACTGAAGCTATTGAGCGAAAAGCTATTGACGCTATTCATAGCCATAGCATGGGCGAATAGCTGCGTTAGCATTGCCGGTAAAATGTGCGGACCAAACAATCAGGACTTTTGCATCTTTCGATCAGGACTTTCGCATCTTTTGACACTGGAGCAACTTAAATCCGTTGATTGGTAAGTGTTTTTTTCGCATTAAATGTGGGTGGAAGGAAACGTAATATAGTTGCGAATGCATCTACAGGTTATCCATACATCTCTGTGCCATGTCTGCTTTAGCACCGCCGGTAAATAGCATGTTAGCATCGATTAGCGTAGTATGTTAGCATCGATTAGCTGGCAGTCAACATCAATAAAACTCACCTTTGCGATTACGTTGAATATCGTTGCAAATGCATCTGCAGGTTATCCATACATCTCTGTGCCATGTCTGCCTTAGCATCGCTGGTAAAATGTGGAAACACTCTAGCACATTCAATGGGGGTCTGGCGGCAGACACTTTCGCATCTTCGGGCCGGTGGTGCAACTTGAATCCCTCCCTGTTAGTGTTGTTACACCCTCCGACAACACACCGACGAGGTTTGATGTCTCCAAGGTTCCAAAAAATAGTCAAAAAAACGGAAAATAACATAGCTGAGACCCAGTGTTTGTAATGTGTAGAAAATGAAAATGGCGGGTGTGTTACCTCGGCGACGTCACATTCTGACGTCATCGCCTCCAGCGCGATAAACTGAAAGGCGTTTAATTCGCCAAAATTCACCCATTTAGAGTTCGGAAATCGGTTAAAAAAATATATGGTATTTTTTCTACACCATCAAGGTATATATTGACGCTTACATAGGTCTGGTGATAATGTTCCCCTTTAACTAAGAGTCTTCCCTCAATAACCTCAGAATTATTGCTTATTATATAACCCTAACCCTTACCCTTATATGTTCCCCTAGTGTCCAAATACCTTAATATTGAATCTTTGTTACTTTAATAAGCAACTAATTAATGGTGAATATGTTCCCCATACTACAGTGTTACCTGAATTATTTTCTGAGCCCTGTTTGAAACTCCACAATGTTAACATTTAAGATCCTTTAAATAGGAAAACGTGGATAAAAAAAAAGAAAAAATCTCTGTGTTTTTATGAAGTAATGTACTAATGTACAACATTCACCGTGCAGAGCGGACATCACCTCCAAATTAACCATCAACAGCTTTTCCATATTTTCATGGATCAATGTCCTCCGTTTACATATATTTCCACTCCTTTCACTGGTGTTTCGTTGATTCTTCTTTATAATGGTTCTATGCTAATAGCCTTGTACCACTTCGCCAAGTCACCTTAACACACAACTTTGTCATGTTTTTCCAAACAGATTAATCACGTTATTTATTGGTCCGCAATCTTTTCAACAAAATACCACGGATCATTGAGGCATAGGTACTGTTCACAATTTAACCGATACCTTGATACCGATGTTTAGTACTTTTGTGTGTGTTAATACATTTTACTTTTTTTTATTAATAAAATATGTATTTCTTTATTGCAACATTTAAAAATAAACCTGATTATGATAACTGATGTCCAGCTGTTATATCTTCTCATTTCCAAGGATAACATTAAGATTGCAATTACTGTAGCCATTTCAATATGTTAGTGTATAGTTTATGTGTGTTGGCTCTTTAGTTCAGTGTTTGCTAAATCTAGTCCTTTGTTGTGCCGTAAAATGTGTTGATACTGTAAGCATTGTACTTATTACTCACCAGCTGTTGGATCGAAACGTGCATATTAGTTGTAGTTTTTATTAAAAAAATCAGCAGCTCCATATTTCATGATCAATGTCCTCCGTTAACATACATTTCAGCTAAACACACAACTCAGTCATGTTTTTCCACAATTTTTTTTCTTAATTCAGTGAATATTACCTGCTTCTTCTTCTCAGGTTGTACTTACAGTAGCACTCCCTTTCTTTTTCCTCTTGGTTAAGAAAACAGAGCACCTTCAGTCCCTCGCAATCAGCTAATGCTTGTGAGTGAAACGTCGGATATGTCGGCCCAATCTTACATCTTGCATCTCGTGTCCCCCCAAAAATGTGTGAGCTGTGACCCTGATAGGCTAAGGTACCATTGTGTTGTAATTATCTCTGTCACATTTCTGTACATCAATCAATCAATCAATGTTTACTTATATAGCCCTAAATCACTAGTGTCTCGAAGGGCTGCACACAGCGGAAGGTGGGGTACACCCTGGAAAATCACCACCTCTTTACAAAAATATAACATAATGAGTTTTGATCATTTATACATTTCTCCTTTTTAAAAGCTATTTCTTAAGTGTCTTAATCGATTAGCCCCTGATGTGATGTGTAAAGAAATACAGAGATTCAGTTTAGAATCAGAAGTGTGAGCACTCGAACTGGGTGTAGTAATGGAAAAATGGTGCTGATTATTTTTAATGTATTTTTTTATTTTGTATTTGTCTCAATCCTTTTGTATGTTTTTTTCACTTTTCTCAATGTTTCTTTAAAAGCCTAACCAGGGACGAGGTTTGCAAATTAGCATGTGGCTAGAAGTCTTATGTACTTTGACATCTTTGACGTTTTAATTTTCCTGAAGGAACTCTCCTGAAGGAATCAATAAAGTACTTTCTATCTATCAGTTACCTATGGGTAGCAATGTTTAATTGTACTGTCCCTGTCAAATAAAAACATAAAAAATAATGAACAAAGAAGTATTATAGTCATAATCCATATTTTTTATTTGTAATGTTCTTAGAACAAAGAGAACCAATGAATATCATATAATTCTGCATACAAAAATAATGATCTTTATCTTAAATATGACTGTCTGGCCTTGGGGAAGCTATGTGCTTAGGTAGCATAGGGCAGTGGTTCTCAACCTTTTTTTCAGTGATGTACCCCCTGTGAACAGTTTTTTAATTCAAGTACCCCTAATCAGAGCAAAGCATTTTTGGTTGAAAAAAAAGAGATTAACAAGTAAAATTCAGCACTATGTCATCAGTTCTGATTTATGAAATTGTATAACAGTGCAAAATATTGCTCATTTTACGTGGCCTTTCTTGAACTATATGGAACAAAAGATATAAAAATAGCTAAAAAACTTGATGAAAAATAAACAGAATGATTCAATTATAAATAAAGATTTCTACACATAGAAGTAATCATCAACTTAAAGTGCCCTCTTTGTGGATTTTAATAGAGATCCATCTGGATTCATCACCTTCATTCTAAACATTTCTTCACAAAAAAAAAAAATCTTTAACATCAATATTTATGGAACATGTCCACAAAAAATTCTAGCTGTCAACACTGAATATTGCATTGTTGCATTTTTTTTCACAGGTTATGAACTTACATTCATTTTTGTTGAAGTATTATTCAATAAATATATTTATAAAAGATTTTTGAATTGTTGCTATTTTTAGAATATTTAAAAAAAATCTCACATACCCCTTGGCATACCTTCAAGTACCCCCAGGGGTACGCGTACCCCCATTTGAGAACCACTGCCATAGGGTACTGCAGCTTTTGAATGTATTGTTAATCTCTTGGTTGCTTTGGTTTGTTTGACAGAAAAGGCTTCCAAAGTTCAAATGTGTTTGTTTCCACCAGAGGTGGGACCAAGTCATTGTTTTGCAAGTCACAAGTAAGTCTCAAGTCTTTGACCTCAAGTCTCGAGTCAAGTCCCGAGTCAATACAGGCAAGTCCGAGTCAAGTCCAAAGTCAATACTGGAAAGTCTCAAGTCAAGTCCCAAGTCCTGCATTTTGGGTTTTGAGTCATTTCAAGTCTTTTAACCACAGACTAATATATGTACACAGATTGTGTATGCTTTTAAAACGCTGTATGTATTTATTATTTAAAAAAAACAGTAATGACATTGCACTTCATAATAGCACTATCAACCAGTTATTCTAAACATTTAACTCATTCCTTTACAGAATAAACACATTTGAAAAAACAAGTGCAACTGTACTTACATACACAAAAGTGTTAACATTGTATTTCCATGGAATATTGCATTGTAAATAGTTCCACAGCAGTTTATATCATGCTGTTACCTTATCTCATTGATCTCATCTCATACTGTATGTGTTTATGTGTGCGTACACATGAAAAACAACAAATACATGAACATAACAATGAACAGTGCTGTACTTGTTAGATGTCAGGGCTCTGTGGAATATGTACACATATTCTTAATATAGTATACATTTTAACTGACCTTTATTTGACTATGTTTGTCTTTTTGTAGGTGGCTAAAATATGCGGTGCTGCTGACCGCCGTCTAACGTTACGTTACTGTGTGTGATACATTCACTAACGTAACGTTATGTGTAGGTACCTCATGCAACCCTGCTTAAAAAAAATATCACTTGACAAAAAGTATGAATAAGGTAGCGAACTGCAGTGGACGCAACAGATTGCCGTGTTTGCAATGACGTTATAACCATAGACATCTTATAAGTAGACGCAAAATTGGCTGCTGTGACGCAAGCAATTTGGCCGCCATCTTGAAGTGGTGATGAGGAGCCGGCAAGCAGCCTAAACTGACAGTTGACAGGTAGAAAACAAAGATGCTGGGCTGGTATTCAGCGTTTTCCTGCTCAATTGAGCGGACTGTTGAAAATAGGAATTGGAGGATTACTTTTCACAAGTAAGATTTAACATTGACATACTATTGGTTGTATTTTGTGAAAAGAATATTACCACAGAGTTAAGCAGGAGCAAAGAACTACAATATTTGTATGTGAAAATCACAAAGAAATCTTCTGGGGGAGGATGACCCCCCTACAGGTATTTGGTTTACAAACTTTCAGGCCCACCTAAAACAAAATTCACCAGCCGCCATTGATTATGATGCATTCTCATTTTGTTGTAACCACAGATAAGTCCTCAAGTAACAATATTCAAATACTAACTTTGTTGAGTAAAACATAATTTTGTTTTATTCTGAATCCGGTGAAACAGATTGGTGGTTTTAGCGGAAATAAAGACTTTCAGGTGTTTATATATGTTCAATCACTGTAAACATGATCATTTAAAGGAAGAATGTAATAGAAAATATCAATACAAAGTGTCAAGACAGAATAAACTCTCTGCTGTTGCAGCAACAGAGATGAAGTCTATATCAGTGGTTCTCAACCTTTTTTCAGTGATGTACCGCCTGTGAACATGTTTTTAATTCAAGTACCCCCTAATCAGAGCAAAGCATTGTTGGTTGAAAAAAGAGATAAAGAAGTAAAATACAGCACTATGTCATCAGTTTCTGATTTATTAAACTGTATAACAGTGCAAAATATTGCACAATTGTAGTGGTCTTTCTTGAACTATTTGAAAAAAAAAAAGATTTAAATATAACTAAAAAATTGTTGAAAAATAAACAAGTGATTCAATTATAAATAAAGATTTCTACACATAGAAGTAATCATCAACTTAAAGTGCCCTCTTTGGGGATTGTAATAGAGATCCATCTGGATTCATCAACTTCATTCTAAACATTTCTTCACAAAAAAGAAATCTTTAGCATCAATATAGGGACGGCGTGGCGCAGTGGGAGAGTGGCCGTGCGCAACCCGAGGGTCACTGGTTCAAATCCCACCTAGAACCAACCTCGTCACGTCCGTTGTGTCCTGAGCAAGACACTTCACCCTTGCTCCTGATAGGTGCTGGTTGGCGCCTTGCATGGCAGCTCCCTCCATCAGTGTGTGAATGTGTGTGTGAATGGGTAAATGTGGAAGTAGTGTCAAAGCGCTTTGAGTACCTTGAAGGTAGAAAAGCGCTATACAAGTACAACCCATTTATCATTTAATATTAATGGTGCATGTCCACAAAAAATCTAGCTGTCAACACTGAATATTGCATTGTTGCATTTCTTTTCACAGTTTATGAATTTACATTAATATATTGTTGGAGTATTTTTCAATAAATAGATTTATAAAGGATTTTGAATTGTTGCCTATTTTTAGAATATTTAAAAAAATATCATGTACCCCTTGGAATACCTTCAAGTACCCCCATTTGAGAACCTCTGGTCTATAGGTCCGTAAAATATA
The DNA here is from genome assembly GCF_033978795.1 of Nerophis ophidion. Taxonomy (NCBI): domain Eukaryota; kingdom Metazoa; phylum Chordata; class Actinopteri; order Syngnathiformes; family Syngnathidae; genus Nerophis; species Nerophis ophidion. The sequence continues at coordinate 47,317,431 of NC_084617.1, read as the reverse complement.
TAGATATCTAATGTATTCATATATTGTTTATGTAGGATATACGCATGTATATACAAACTAATCATATTGTTTCTTCAACTTCAAAATAGCTGACTGTTTTTTCCCCTTCTCTGGGATTATATTCCCAGTTTTGATCTCAGACGTCTGGTCACTTATAGCATATAAGAATATTCTATTTCTGTTAAGCAAATTATGAACACGCCAAGACATGTGTCCTTTATCATAGTTACATGAATGACAAAAAAGCGCGTGAATATAAGTGGTATTCATTGAGGTAAAATGAATTAAATGCGCTGACAGTTCATTGTTCCTACCAAATGAATTGCACTGAGTGGAGCGGATCACCACTCCAAGATGGCGGCCCCGCATCTCGTTTGCGGCAATAGGCAGTAGCGCTCGATGCTGCGTACCCTTATAAGATGTCTATGGTTCTAACGTTAGCAGTGAGTCTACAGCCTCACTGATTTAACTACACAGCAAATAAAAGTCACGTTACTCAGCCAATAAACGTTAGCTTACATTCAAAACGTACCCTTCTTTGTGCAACTTCAAATGTCGAACGAAGTTGTAAATTGATGCGTCTCCGTCTGTAATCTTCCAACCGCATGTTTTGCATATGGCTACTCCTGTTTTTTTGACCAAGTCGTAGTTTTAATACCCGAACGAAACACTTTATGGCATAATTTTCTTCACTTATTCTTCTGTTGTTTGAAAGCTCTTCTCCGTTGGTTTTCCTGCAATTTGATTGGGTGAATGCTGTGTGACGAAAACAACGTGGATGTAATTTGATTGGCTGTTGTACTGACAGGTAGCGCACAGGCTGTCATCGCACACACGCTGACACACTTCTGTACACAATGGAAGATATGGAGCACTCCTGAATAACTTTTTAATCGTTGGGTTTTGGGGAAAGTAGCAAGTCATGTCAAGTCAAAAGGCTCAAGTCCAAGTCAAGTCACAAGTCATTGATGTTAAAGTCTAAGTCGAGTTGCAAGTCTTTTTACATTTTGTCAAGTCGAGTCTAAAGTCATCAAATCCATGACTTGAGTCTGACTCGAGTTCAAGTCATGTGACTCGAGTCCACACCTCTGGTTTCCACCAATAACGTATGTCACTTTCCAAAAACAGCATCTTGTGCATGCATGCACAGCTATGGGTGTCAGGTAGAGCGGCAAACTGACTCGGGACATCCTACAGATGAACAAACACAAAGCCAGTTTATTAACAGTGATGGTTCTGCGTGGTCTTCACCAGATGATGACATAACTGAATTGCACCTTGCCCTGCAAACATAGTAGACTTAAAGACGTAAAACGCAGGTGTTGATAAAAGACTTCCCTGTTGTGAGATATTACATGATGTTGGTGGTGTACAACCTCTTGTGCTAAAAAAAAAATTATGTTATGGTATTTTTTTCACATATTTATGTAACCCAGTTACATATAGTACAGATGAATACCGGTATTGATAACAAATATTAATAGTGGTATCGGTATCGACAAAATCCTAACAACATACACCCTTACCCTGCGTAATTAGAAAGAACAGCAACAGCAGAAAACAAGAGTTTTCTCTATTGACTTTTCATTATGGGGCTTTTAGAGAAAAGTTTTATTCAAGAGGAGGATAAGGGAAGCAAGGCGTCCGGGGTAGGAGCACTTGACTTTCTATCTTGAAGCTGTTTGGATAGAATAGAATAGAATAGAATATAATACAATAGAATAGAAAGTACTTTATTGATCCCTGGGGGAAATTCAGCACCAAAGTTCGCTCACAATAAACAATAATAATAATAAATAATATATGACATATATTATATATATAATATATAATATATGAATAGTATAAATATATTCTACATATATTCTACTTTTAAGTGCAGTCAAGGAACATATGCATTATACAGGCTGATGGCTGTCGGTATGAAGGAACTCCCGTGTCATTCCGTGTTGCATTCAGGGAGTGTGAGCCTTCCACTGAACGTGCTCATTCTCTCCGCAAGGTCCGAGTGTAGTGGGTGGGAGGTGTTGACCATAATGGCTAGGAGTTTTGCTAGAATTCTCCTCTCTGACACCACCGCCAGAGAGTCCAGCTCCACTCCCACCACGTTACTGGCCTTCTCTACCAACTTGTCCAGCCTGTTAGCGTCCCTCACTCTCAGCCCGATACCCCAACAAGCCACGGCATACAAGAAAGCGCTCGCCACCACAGACTCGTAAAACATGTTCAACATCTTTGTACAGACGTTAAAGGATCCTAGCCTCCTGAGGAAGTAGAGGCGGCTCTGTCCCTTCTTGTAGAGTGCCTCAGCGTGTTTTGACCCATTCAGCTTGTTGTCGATGTGTACACCGAGGTATTTATAATCCTCTACCTTGTCCACATCGACCCCACTGATGGAAACAGGGGTCGCCGGAGTACTCCTCCTCCTTCCCAGGTCCACAACCAGCTCCTTGGTCTTCGTCACATTGAGCTGGAGGTGGTTCTTTCCACACCATGTGACAAAGTCCTCCACCAGTGCCCTGTATTCCTCATCATCACCATCCTCAATACACCCCACTATCGCAAAGTCATCAGAAAACTTTTGAAGGTGGCAGGACTCTGACTGATAGTGGAAATCGGTGGTGTAAATGGTGAAGAGGAAGGGGGAGAGGATTGTACCCTGCGGGGCCCCGGTGTTGCTGACCAGCCTGTCAGACACACAGTCCTGCAGTCGAACGCACTGTGGTCTGTCAGTCAGGTAATCTACAACCCAAGACACCAAGGGGGCCTCCACCTGCATCTTCTCCAACTTCACACCCAGTAGCCCAGGCCGTATAGTATCGAAAGCACTGGAGAAGTCAAAAAACATGACCCTCACACTGCTCGCAGGCTTGTCCAGGTGGGTGTGGGCTCGGTTCAGCAGGTAGATGACTGTGTCCTCCACTCCCAGTCGGGGCTGGTAGGCGAATTGGAGTGGGTCCAGGTGGGGCTTGACTGTAGGGCGGAGTTATTCCAGGACCAACCTCTCCATGGTCTTCATAATATGGGAGGTTAGCGCCACCGGCCTGTAGTCCTTTGACTGCTGAATTTTGATGATTCTATGGAGCAACGCATAACAATCTCACCGACCTGCACGACAAACAACAAACTTGCACACCAGTGCCAACTGTGCTGAACTGGGCTTTTGTTTGGTTTGTTTTGCTGTCATTGTTTTTACATTCTATTTACACGAGAAGATCGCAATTTATTTTATGTTTCTATTTTTTCTATTCTGTTTATAATCAATCAATTAACCAATCAAAGTTATCTTATACAGCCCTTAATCACAAATGTCTTAAAGGGCTGCACAAGCCACAACAACATCCTCGCATCTGATCCCACATCAGTGCATGGAATAACTCAACCCAATGGGAACAATGTGAAACCTTGGAAGGGACCGCAGATGTTGAGACCCCGCGTCCCCTCCAGGTGACCAGTGCAATGGGTGGTGAGTGGATATGGTTAATAATGTGAGAGTTCAGACCATAGTGAGGCCAGCAGGGGATCATCTAGCATGTAGACAAGTCAGCAGCGCAGAGTCGCTAACCTGTCCCTATTGACATTTGACAGAGATATATTCAAGTAAGTTGTTTTGGGGGCCACATTTCAAAAAACGTTAAAAAATTAGGAGCCAGACTCAAAATATGCTGCAGAAATGTGAGTCTCTTACCAGTTTTTTGGAACTGAACTCGTAGGCCATCTGTTGAATAGCCGAAGTGATGAAAATGAATGGTCTTAATATGGAACCTTGAGAAACACCACTTAGAATTTGAGCAAATTACTAGTGACTCTATTTGAAGTAAACAAGCTACAGCAACACCTTAGTTACACAAATCACATTATGAAACAACAAAAAGTAACATTTAAAAAGGAGCAGACTTAAAATGGTGCCTTGGGCAATGCTTCAGTTAAGTAACTCACACGTTATGACGGTAAAGTTTTATGTTTGTTGGCAAGCTAAACATGCCAATGGAAAGGTCTGCCAATGTGTTTGAAGCGGTCCAGGTTCCGCTACACAACAGGTGCACACTAGTGTTTGTAGGAATTTAATGCAAAAATGTTTGTCTCCCAAGTTTTGAACTCGGCAGCATTGGTGTCGTTTCAGGCCACCTTTTGATTAGCCCAGACCTATGCTCTTTAAAACCTATATGCATTTATATATACATTATTTTGTACACAAAACAGTTCTTGTTGTAGTCATTTAGGCGGCACAGTGGTACAGGAGTTAGTGTGTGGCCTCACATTGGAAAGTCCTGGGTTCAATCCTGGGCTCAGGATCTTTCTGTGTGGAGTTTGCAGGTTCTCCCCGTGACTGCGTGGGTTCCCTCCGGGTACTACGACTTACTCCTACCTCCAAGAACATGCACCTGGGGATAGGTTGATTGGCAACACCAAATTGGCCCTAGTGTGTTGTCTGTCTATCTGTGTTGGCACAGTGATGCGGTGGAGACTTTTCGGGGGTGTACCCCGCCTTCCGCCCTAAGCCGCTGAGATAGGCTTCAGCACCCCCCGACCCCAGATCTTGTGCTTGATGTCTGCTGCTTTTTTTTCACATATTACAAGTATTACGTCTGCAATGGCTATGCTGATGTTAAATAGCAGACAGCATCAAGGAATAATCAAAGATTGCGAACCTGACGCCACTACTAAGAAGGTCTCAGAGTTGCTGGATAGGAGGACACAGGTCTGAAACAAAGACTGGTGGGAGAGACTCAGAGAGTTGTTTTGTACGAATTTTTGAACAGAGAATGGAAATAAAACTTTGGAATGTCTCAAAGTTTGTTCATTAAGCTCTGTGGATTGATGGAGGGTGTTTGAGGTTTTCTGCTTCATTCTCTTACGTCTCACTCGTCGGTGGTCCGAATGTAGCCACTGTATCGTACATTTCCTTCACTGTATACCTTTTTTCTCTCCCATCAATGCACTTCAAAATGTTACGTTCTTCTAATTTGTGAAGCAAATACATTTTCTCCTCTATATTTCAATTGTTGTCTTTGTTTTTATTGATTGGTATTTGCTTCCTGTTTATATCTCGCCCGTTGAGACTGGCGCGTGGGCGATAAGAAGGGTCTTCTCTGGGGGCACACATCCACTCGAGAAATCTGTTTTTTAATCCACAATCAAGGTGTGTTAGTCCTACTTTTCAAAACCCAAACATGATCAGATTAAGGCGTTTCCATGGGTTGTATGATGCTTATTTTTGAGTTATTTGGGAAATCGGACTAATTTAGTCCATGGACACATACTGAACGGGCTGAATCTGGGACCACGGGTACTGACTATATGCACGATCTCACGTGTCTCATGATGTGCTGGTTTAACACTAACGTTCCTCTAAACCTTTTTCAACTAGCTTAGTCTGCTTGAACGTTCTAATCACGTGGCAATGACGACTGTATTAATGACATGATGTTGGTTCCGATTTGCTGAGTCAAGTAGGAGGTAGTGTTGTCCTGGTACCGGCACCAAAATTATAACAATGCTTTTCTGTACTTTTCGGTACTTTTCCACCGTTGCTGCCCACTGCTCCCCTCACCTCCCAGGGGGTGATCAAGGGTAATGTGTCAAATGCAGAGAATAATTTGGCCACCCCTAGTGTGTGACAATCTTTGGTAATTTAACTTTAACGTTAAATAAAGGGGACCACAGAAAATGGCGTTATTGGCTTTATTTTAACAAAAAATATTACGGTACATTAAACACATATGTTTCTTATTGCAAATGTGTCCTTAAATAAAATAGTGAATATACTAGACAACTTGTCTTTTATTAGTGAGCAAGCAATAAAGGCTCCTAATTTAGCTGCTGACGTATGCAGTAACATATTGTGTCATTTTCCATTCTATTATTTTGTCAAAAGTTAAGGACAAGTGGTAGAAAATGAACTATTAATCTACTTGTTCATTTACTGTTAATATATTGTTATTTTCTGTTTTACATGTTCTACCTACACGTCTGTTAAAATCTAATAATCACTTATTCTTCTGTTGTTTGACACTATACATTAGTTTTGGATGATACCAAAAATGTGGGTATCAATCCGATACCAAGTAGTTACAGGATCACACATTGGTCATATTTAAAGTCCTCATGTGTCCAGGGATGTATTTCCAGACTTTATAAACATAATATACATAAAAAAAAAAGAAAGAAGAAGCTGAGATAGGCGCCAGCGCCCCCCGCGACCCCGAAAGGGAATAAGCGGTAGAAAATGGATGGATGGATGTTGTGATGCCAAAAAATATCGACATAATCATTGTAGTATCGACGAGATATGCTACTGTACTTGATGTCATTACAGTGGATTTCAGGTTTAGATCCACCAATGGTGTTTGTTTACATTTTCAGAGGTGGTTTAGTACCAATAAGATTCATTAGTATGGCGGTACTATACTAATACCAGTATACCGTACAACCCTAGTGGGAAAAGTAACTGCTGACTCATCCTTAATGCCAAATCCCGCGTCATATTACGCCATCGCAGCTGATGCAAAAAACAAAGTCGACGCTCTCCTCTCGTTTACCAAACAAAATGACCCCGCGGTTCGTGCAAATGCAATGCAACTGCTTTCCTGCTCCCCAGCGAGTGGGAGAGGATCCTTCTGATTGAAAACTTCCTGGAGCTGTCTTGCTTGGTTTGTGAAACGTTGTAATTACTGCTGGGGGTCTCCTCCTGCTCATTTTACAAAAGGGGTATGTAACGGGGAGGGGAATGGCAGCATTTGCTGGCGCTCTAGGCTTCTCCCTCAGTTCAACACACTTTAGGCCCGTCTAATTAGAGTCTTCTGCTGTCTCCGCAGCTGGGGGACAAGCTCCACATCAAGCTGCGGCGCGCAGACGGCATACAGAGCGCAAACAGCAGGCGCCCCTCTCGCCGCCATGCGAACATCACCATCCTTCCTTCTCCATCTTGCTCTCATTCATCCCCTCCTCCCCGCCACTCGCCCGCCTCCTCAGCCTTATTTTCTCCACCCTTCCCTTCTCCTCGGCTTTGTTCTCCCTGTTCTCCTCAGCGAGCTCTGGCACGGCGGCTACAAAGAGCCCCACATAGGAAGATGAGAGAGCAAAGAGGGTTCAGATGCCGCACAGCTCTTGTGTGCGTTTGTGTGGAAGCTTTGTGCGAGTGCGAGGCGGCAGGAGATCGCCAGGGTAGTGAGAGTCGGTAGTACACCTGGAGGCGATGAGAAAGAACAGAGGGAACACTTGCCCCCCCATCAAGAGCGGTTGTTCAACCCCCCGAGGCGAGGTGATGCAGGGTAGGTGGGGGGCGGGGAGGGGGGAGCAAGGCAGGGTGGAGAGGTGGCGGGCAAAAGCAACGCTCGTCTGCGTTCGCTTTCACACGATCACCTTTTCAAACCCGCCCCCTCCACCTGTTTCAAATACCCAGTGGGAAGTGCACAGAGACTGGTGCTGTGGAACTTTTATTTATTTGTTTTTTTTTACTTGAGATAAAGTTGGGAAAACAGAAGCCATGCTTATATAAACGTATAAGCCACAAACACACTTCCTGTATGGTTAGACATCACAGCTATGCTGATGTGCATTGCAGGGTAAAGGGACAAGAGATGGAGTTTAAAGGGGAACTCCACTATTTTTGAAATTTTGCCTATCCTTCACAATAGGGCTGGGCGATATGGCCTTTTATTAATATCTCGATATTTTTAGGCCATGTCCCGATACATGGCGGCATAGCTCGGTTGGTAGAGCGGCCGTGCCAGCAACTTGAGGGTTGCAGGTTCGATTCCCGCTTCCGCTATCCTAGTCACTGCCGTTGTGTCCTTGGGCAAGACACTTTACCCACCTGCTCCCAGTGCCACCCACACTGGTTTAAATGTAACTTGGGTATTGGGTTTCACTATGTAAAGCGCTTTGAGTCACTAGAGAAAAGCGCTATATAAATATAATTCACTTCACTACACGATATACACTGTATTGCCAAATGTATTTAGCCATCTGCCTTTACTCACATACACTATATTGCCAAAAGTATGTGGCCACCCATCCAAATGATCACAATCATGTGTCCTAATCTCTTGGCTCAGCCACAGGTGTATACATTCAAGCACTTAGGCATGTAGACTGTTTCTACAAATATTTGTAAAAGAATGGGCCGCTCTCAGAAGCTCAGTGATGTTCAGCATGGAATTGTCATTGGATGGCACCTGTGCAAAAAATCCAGTCGTGAAATTTCCATCCATCCATCCATTTTCTACCGCTTATTCCCTTTTGAGGTCGCGGGGGGCGCTGGTGCCTATCTCAGCTATAATCGGGCGGAAGGCGGTGTACACCCTGGAGAAGTCGCCACGTCATCACAGGGCCAACACAGATTGACACACAACATTCACACTCACATTCACACACTAGGGCCAATTTAGTGTTGCCAATCAACCTATCCCCAGGTGCATGTTTTTGGAAGTGGGAGGAAGCCGGAGTACCCGGAGGGGACCCACGCATTCACGGGGAGGACATGCGAACTCCACACAGAAAGATCCCGAGCCTGGGATTGAACCCAGGATTGTAGGACCTTCGTATTGTGAGGCAGACGCACTAACCCCTCTGCCACCGTGAAGCCCCGTCGTGAAATGTCCTCCCTTCTAAATATTCCAGAGTCAACTGCTGGCTTTATTATCAGAAAATGGAAGAGTGTCATGACCTGGAGTTGAAACCGCGTTTCCTCTGCGGCTGGAGCTGCGTGCGCCTCTAGTAACAGTGCACTCAGACTCGCCCTCACTGGTGCTGAGTGCAGCACGCCCATGCAGCAACAAGTCTGCAGCCTATCAATAATCAACACACCTGGATTTGATGAGAGGGAGCAGCATAAAGTCCAGCAGACCCGAGGAACTTTTGCCAGAACGTCACTTTCTTCCCAGTAAGCATTACTTCTGGCATTCCCTCCCCTGTGCTTTGCTCTTTGCTCTCTCCGAGTCTCCCTTGTTCATGTCCCTTGTGTCTTCCACAGTGACTCCCCTGTCTTCCGTGATCGTACCTTGCCTCTCGACATCCATCCGGATTCCTAACTGCCTTCCTCGATCCAAGACCTCCCTGCTTGGACCCAGACCACGCTGCCTCGCTCCTGCCCCCGACCTCTTGCCTGCTCACGAACTGCCTCTTCGCCTTGCCCCTCTGGATTTGACAAAAGATACAAACAACACTCACAGACAACAAACCTAGGTAACATTTACATTGTTAATATTACACATAGTCAACACTCATTCACTTAGAGTAGCATACACACACCATGTAATCATCAAAGGTTTAAATAAACCCTGTGAACCGCAGTTGTGCCCAGGTTGTCGCCTCCTTCCCTCCTCTGTGCACAACAAAGAGTTTGGGAACAACAGCAACTCAGCCACCAAGAAATAGGCCACATAAACTGACAGAGAGGGTCAGTGGATGCTGAAGCGCATAGTGCAAAGAGGTTGTGGATTTTCTGCACAGTCAGTTGCTACATAAATCCAAATTTATGTGACCTTCCAATTAGCCCACGTAAATTACGCAGAGAGGTACATGGGATGGGTTTACATAGCCGAGCAGCTGCATCTAAGAAATACATCACTAAGTCCAATGCAAAGCGTCGGATACAGTGTTGTAAAGCACGTCGCCACTGGACTCTAGAGCGGTGGAGACACCTTCTCTGGACTGATGAATCACGCGTTTCCATCCAGAAATCTGATGGACTAGTCTGGGTTTGGAGATTGCCTGGAGAATGGTACATTTCGGATTGCATTGTGCAAAGTGTGGAATTTGGTGGAGGGGGAATTATGGTGTGGGGTTGTTTTTCAGGAGTTGGGCTTGGCCCCTTAGTTGCAGTGAAAGAAACTTTGAATGCTCCAGGATACCAAAACATTTACGTTCCGTAACCTGTATAATAACCAAGCTGTAGCGACATTGTTATTGTAAGAGCGAACACTGAGGAACTCTTTTTTAGCGTACCAACACATCTGTGTGCTACAGTATTAGCCGTAAAAGCTGTGTTTGTAACTTCGGCAAGAGATAAGTTTGATTCTACAACAACACGAAAGACATTTGGGTTTATAATGCACAACACTGCGCTACGACACCAATTTGTACTGACTGAAAACATGAACTATTACAGTATCTGTAAAGTATTAGCCCACATTTCATAAGTTCTGTAGTTTTAATAACACGCATGACGTGTGTTATAAAACGGCGTGTGTGCACCCTCAAATCCTAATTTTTTATGGGTACAATCTTCTGAAGCTTACTGAGTGCAACAGATTCCACAGTGCTTGTATTATGTATAACGTGGCATCCGTATTACATTTTAGACTCTGCCAGCTCTTTCCGGTGACTACAAGTTCTCATGGACATAACACTATAAGTAAACTGTGGAGAGACGGAGCCAATGAGCCGACGGCAGGATAGGACAGACAGCGGTCCTACCCGAGATGGCGGCCAGGAGGCGGAGCATGCAGCGGAGCGGAGAGGCAGGGCGCACTTGGAGCGACGCTGCAGCAATTCGAGGCAGGTGCGTAAAAGACAGACCTGCTCTCAATCCCTGCATCTTCTACTGCAGCAAAAAAGGGGACAAGGAGGACCAATCGTGGCAGAAGTAGGAGAGGAAACACCAGACGACGAAGACGACGAGAGTGACCAGTAGAAAGATCATCCCCCGCGGAAGACGCAGCCACCGGCCACCTAAAGGTACGCCAAGACGAGCAGGAAAAGAGGTCGCGCTAGAAATTGGCGCAACCGACTGAATTGAAAACTTGGTTGTTGAAATAATAAACAAGAGTCAAACCTGCTACCATGCGTCTTGCATCGATAGTCCATGTAACCCGCATGATGACGGCTGGAGACTTGTCACATAAACCTTTATTAAGAGGGAAAAATCATCATCTAAAGTGTACAAACTTTAGTGTAGCCTGTAGAGGCCCGATTATCTGGAATGAGACTGATAGCTTTATAAAATAATCATATAGTTTAAAAAAAAATTAAAAGCATTTTAAGCAAAATTTATTGCGACTTTATGCTTAGTATATTCAGCACACCCCTTATTGTTAAATATTAGTCGAATCATTTTGGTCTTAACCTCTATATCTATGATGAGATTATCTTCAAGTTTCAATATTTTACTCAAATTTGAAACTGATTTGGTGGATTTAAAGATTGCTTTTTGTATTACAGTTGGTGGATTGGTATGAAAATTTAAATGGGTAGTTGGTGGGTAGACATTGAAAGGAATTGCATTGTACAGTATTTTGTATTTCATATGATGATGTATATTTTAACTGTGGGTTCCTGTCCATAAACTGTGCGCTTCTAGGGATTACCTTTTTGCAGAACAGGCTCTGATATTAACAAAATAAACAATAATGTAGTAAAAAATTCTGTCTGTCTGTAAAAAAATAAACATGTAAATACATAAATAAAATCATGATCGATATTTAAGTGACCCATCCGATGGACAGTGGTTATTCTGGTCCAACTGGCCTGGGACGTTTCCTGTTGATTTTGGGGAAGCAATCCATTTATGTCAAAATAGCTTGGCTCCAAGTTCCATATTTATAGCGTCAAAATCGCTTTAATCCCCCCTCCCGGCTTCCGTCTGCTCCAAAGTCACACTCTTCCTGAATGCTAGCGCCTATTAAGCAGCAGTATATTTAGTTTAGAAAATATAAAGTAGTAAATCCTCATTTGTCCAAATTGGTCTCCTTTGTTGTCTGTTACCAAGTCTGGCATGATTAGAAAACACCTTTGTTTGATTCCGGAAGTAGGAACTTGTTGCCAGAAGTCAGGCGTACGCTGCTATGGAAACAGAAATGAATGTGCGGAATAAATCAGTCCTGTAAATATTTAAAATTGTTTAAATATTGTATAATATATAACATTAAAAAATTGTTATGAATGTGTCTGTTGCTACAACTTATATAGACGTGCCTTGTGTATATGAAACGTTGATGGAGGGAGGGTTTGGATATTGTTTTAGAGGGCTTTGAAGTCTACAACAGTGACTCCCATTGGCCGCAGGGAGTTGGTCAACTTTGAAAATCCACAAACTACCAACTTGACACTAAATGGCTTTCACCTAACCATCGAAACATTGCAGGGAAGCATTTTTTATCTGAGTAGTGAGGATGATTCAGATTTTTTTTACTCTAAATGTTTCGATTTACGATTTTCATAGAAAATTTTTATTCGTTAGATCGTCGACTAAGGACATGTCTAAGGTTTATTCTGTTTTTATTTTAAGAGCACAGCTAATGGCATGAACAAATAAACATGGTACAGATTGGATGGTTTAGTAAGGCCTTTCGGAACAGACTACTATTAAAAATTGAGATACCATTGCATAGGCTCACTCCTTTAATGTATGTTGCATTTGTTCTTGATGCCGTGCCGATGCAACTATGCGATATGATGCTGGCTGCAGAGTTAGTGAGGGTTTGGGAATGCACATTTTGTGAAACCAGAGTAGGTTACCATTTGTCAAGATCTATGCGGCAACGTAAATCTGGAAAATGACATTGCGACAACTGTCCTCCACTTTTGTGACAAAAAGCATGTGGCCATGACTTAAAGCATTGGCATTTGTTGGCGAGACGTTACACAAGTAGCGGTTAGGCTTATGCTGACGTCAGGCAATCTATGTCCTTGGATAAAATTCATTGGGTTTGATGTTTGTGTGACTGGGTATCAAAAGGTGAAACACAGAAGCAACACTAAGAACAATTTATATGCTTTGATTAGTAGTATGATAATAGTGGAGGAAAAAAAAAATATTGAATACATTCTTGCCCACAAAATGCATGTTCTGTCTGCACTGTGAGATTTCTGTAGTCATTAAAGATTCATGGAAGCTTCACTGTATAACATGATCATTAATTGTCTGGATGTTCACTGGAACATCCTGTACTGTACTGAATCCTGCTAACGAGGCTTGAAACTCAACTTCATCGGTGTTGTTCCATCCCTGTTTCTCCTTAATTTCTTTTCAGAACAAAGTCATTCTGGGATGATTTCTCTCAAATTCTGCCATGTTTTGATATCTATCATAAACCATATTTGTTTGTATGGCGGTTCTTTCTTTTATCGTTCTTCCTGTTCCACTGTAAGATGTATTTTGTGCTACAATTGAGCAGTCGCACGTGCTGAGTCTGACAAAGCCAAAGTTGTCTCGACTTGCCTCTTAGAGAACACTGAAAACGAGAACATGAGAAACGCCTGCAAACGTTCCAGCAGCTGGAGTGTTGTGGGAAGAGACCGCGACAATACAGACAGAAAGTACCATTCTCAGTTCTGCTCTGAATTTCGTTCTCTCTTTCTTCTGTGTGTTGTTTGAGGACGAACACCTGCCACCTCTAACCGCATGCTTTGCAAGAGTGGAATTCAGACTCACTGTGATTTATAGCTCTCTGCATTCCGACCCTTGATAGTTCCAGCACAGTTCAGGGTATGAGCCTGAATTCATGCTCATCCTTCCGCTAATTCCTACATTTATTATGGCAGTGTTTTTCAACCACTGTGCCGCAAGATACAGTCTGGTGTGCCGTGGGAGATAAACTAATTCCATCTATTTGGGTTAAACGTATTTTTTGCAAACCAGTCATTGTAGTCTGCAAATTATGTATTGTTGTTGAGTTTCGGTGCTCTCTAGAGCTTGGCAGAGTAACAGTGTAATACTCTTCCATATCAGTAGGTGGCATCCGGTAGCTAATTGCTTTGTAGATGTCATAAACAGCGGGAGGCAGCGTGCAGGTAAAAAGGTGTCTAATGTTTCAACCAAAAATAAGCAGAAGGTGAGTGCCCCTAAGAAAATTGAAGCTTAGGGAAGGCTATGCAGGCTACATAAAACTGAACTGGCTACAAAGTAAAAAAAAAAACAGAATGCTGGACGACACCAAAGACTTACTGTGACTTTGCGCTGCCAAGTGCCCTCCCATCTTGTCCATGCTCCCTGTTGCCGGAGTCCCACTACCCTGCCCACTTGCCTTTCCTCCAAGCCTGCTCGGACCTCCTCCTGGAGTAGATGTCGTCTGGGAAGTAGCCCAAGCCTGCTCTCCCTGTTGCTACGACCCCAAGCCAGCCACTAAAAAAGGAGCGCAAGACAATTAAAACACTACACACAGGAAAACCGATAAAAACTCCAAATAAGTCATGGTGTGATGTGACCAGTCGTGACATTACACCTACTTTGAGTCAAGAGCTATAGTGATGCATGCTTGGTTATGCTTTAAAGTCATATCCAACAATTGCGAAAACGACTTTTTATTGCCTGTTCAGATGTTATGATTGTGGTTCAGAGATTTGTATGTAGATGATATTTATTTTCCAATACAAACAGGATAACTTAAATACCCTGGCAGTGGCAATAAGCGTAAATGTTTGTATTCTCATAAAATATGCTATTTAACTGCTACTGTTTAACAAGGACTGATTTAAATTGTGTTTGCAAAACAAATGTTTTGGCGCTTTTGTTCATGTGGGAGAATATTCCAATAAAGGTGCACTACACACTACTTTTGAATTCATTATTGGGCTTTGCGTATACAATGCAGTTAATCGCGATTAATCGGAGAAATAGTGCGATTAACTTCGATTACAATTTTTAATTGTTGCCCAGCCCTAATATATATATATATATATATATATATATATATATATATATATATATATATATATATATATATATAAGCAACTATTTTATTTACATAATCATTACCAGTTCTTTTTTGTTTTCAGCGGACCAGTAATTTTCAGAGGCAGTATAGTGCCGAATATGATTAATTAGGATCACGGTACTATAATAATACCGGTATACCGTACAACCCTATTCCCACGCTTCTCCTTGGTAGAGTAAATCTGTGCAGCCAAATTGTGCATCTACATCAACAATATGATTTTCCTGAGTAGCAGGACAGGAAAAAAATTTAAAAAATATCCTGACTTGCTCATAGGCCTTGTGGTTAGAGTGTCCGCCCTGAGTTCAAATCCCGGCCGAGTCATACCAACGACTATAAAATGGGACCCACTACCTCCCTGCTTGGCACTCAGCATCAAGGATTGGAATTGGAGGTTAAATCACCAACACTGATTCCCGAGCGTGGCCACCGCTGCTGCTCACTGCTCCCCTCACCTCCCAGGGGATGGAACAAGGGGATGGGTCAAATGCAGAGAGTAATTTCACCACACCTCGTGAAAGTCTGACTATCAGTGTGTGACGGGTCTCCAGCCGTTCTCGTGTGGGTTGCAGTGCCGATCGATACAATTTGACCTGAGTTATGTCTTGGAAGTCGGTCGCACCACTTTCTAGCGCGCTGGCTCTTCCTCCTCGTCGCGGCGCACCTTTCTCATCTCGCTCAGGGTCGATCTCGTCGCTCTCGTGGTCGTTGTTGTCCGTTGTCTTCTCACCTACTTCTGCCACGACTGCTCCTCCCTCTCCCCTTTTATGCTGCAGCAGAAGATGATGGGAATGAGAGCAGGTGTGTAGTTTACGCACCTGACTCGGCTGGCTGCATCGTCGCTCCGAGTGTGTTCCGCCTCTCCTCTCCGCCGCATGCCCCGCCTCCTGGCTGCCATCTCGGGTAGGACCGCCTTCTATCCTTGCCCGCTGTCGGCTCGTGGGCTCCATCTCTCCACACAGTGGTACTTTAAAACTTTTTTTAAACTTTTTTTTACAAATTGTAAACAGTTTTTCTATCTCTGGCAGATAAGTAAAGCAAACACACCAGAACTATAAATGCCTATTTAGCAACATGAGGACATGAGATTCAGCTTTATTTCAGTGTGGAAATGTAACTCCCACACACAAACATGCATCACAAATAAGCAACACATGGCCGTGCTTGTAGAGAAGTAAAATTAACCACCTGAATGGAATCCTGACTCTTAGAAGCGACAAAGAAGCAGCCGTGTGGCCTCCTATCTCCAAAAGTACCGCGACTGAGAAAGCAAAAGGCCGTGGGAGGCAAGAGGGTGAAGGAGAGCCCGTCTCAACTCATTCGGGAAAAAAACGGCAACTTCTTTTCTAAAGTCAGCATTTCAAATCCGAGCGTGTCCCCTCTCATTTAATGCATCATTTTGCTATGTGATAAATTCATGAATTAGACATACATCCCTTTTTTTTTTCCCTTTTAAGATACTCGGCCTCGCCAGGGAGGGAGCGAGCAGTGTGGAGGATTTAAGAGCGTTTCGCCGTGTCAAACATTAAAACCCACGGGGAGCGCATCAGGACAATTAAGACTGAAGAGGGTGGGGGGAGAGAGAGAAAATTCCACAGACAAAATCAGGATCTTAAGAGCAGCAGCGTTATTCATCTGTACAGTAACGTGGTTATCTGTCGCGGGTGATCCTTTTAAACGCTTCCTTTGCAGGGATAAAAGCGGAGCAGACGAAATAAACTTAGTTCTGCCTCCAATCTGCAAATCCTCGGTGGTCATGGAAGATGATCCCAATTTGCTTCTGAGCACCGCTGTCAGATCTTACAATAATAAATAATTTAAGACTTTAAGCAGCAATTATGCTTCGTAAATGTGGAAACCCCGTAGACCGGTGCTCGCCGGAGCCAGCCGGTGGTGAGGTTCCGCAACAAATACTCTAATCGCTACTTATGTCATAGCCAATCAAGAAAGCAGAATGCTTGATGAGATATATTTTGTTTGGAGTCAGGTGTGTTTGCCAAAATAGTCTGCAGCTCTTTACTTGGACTTACTTCAGATTTTGAGATTAAGTAGGTGTTTCTTTAAAACCTGCGTTCATTTTGGGGTCCCAAAAACCCTGAAAGTTTTTCTTTTTTTTGTTTATCCGTTTTGCTTCAACTCATGACTTTCTTAAATCTGGCAAGACAATTATATTGAGTTTTTCAGATCAGGAGATGTCATTGTCCTTTGAGGCACTTGTGACTCTTTGATTGATTGATAGTGTAGGGTTGTCACAATACCAGTATTTTGTTACTTGTACCGGTACCAAAATGTATTTCGATAATTTTCGATACTTTTCGACATAAAGGGGACCACAAAATAGGCGTTATTTTAACAAACATTCTTACGGCACATTAAATATGTTTCTTATTGCAGTCGTAGAACAATTCTGTCCTTAAATAAAATACTAAACATACAACACAACTTTTCTTTTCTTTTATTAGTAAGTAAACAAACATTATCATTAGTCTGCTGACATATGCAGTAACATATTATGTCATTTGTCATTTTGTTATTTTGTCAAAATGATAAAGGACTAGCTGTAAAACGGCGTAGCGCAGTGGTAGTGTGGCCGTGTGCAACCCGAGGGTCCCAGGTTCAATCCCCACCTAGTACCAACCTCGTCACGTCCGTTGTGTCCTGAGCAAGACACTTCACCCTTGCTCCTGATGGGTGCTGGTTAACATCTTGCATGGCAGCTCCCTCCATCAGTGTGTGAATGTGTGTGTGAATGGGTGAATGTGGAAGTAGTGTCAAAGCGCTTTGAGTACCTTGAAGGTAGAAAAGCGCTATACAAGTACAACCCATGTATTTATTTATTTATTTATAATTTGCCGACTATAATTTGTTTGTTTACTGTTAACATATGATTAATTTCCGCTTCAACATGTTCTATCTACACCTCTGTTAATATATATATATATATATACATATATATATATATATGACCAATGTTAGACATGAGAACTTTAAATATGACCAACGTTAGATCCTGTAACTACTTGGTATCGGATCGGTACCTAAATTTGTGGTATCAACATAAAACTAATGTAAAGTATCCAGACAACAGACGAATAAGTGATTATATATATATATATATATATATATATATATATATATATATATATATACATCCAAAACTAATGTAAAGCATCCAGACAACAGACGGCTAAGTCTGTTGTTTTTATATATATATATATATATATATATATATATATATATATATATATATATATATATATATATATATATATATATATATATATATATATATATATATAGATATATATATATATATAAAATCACTTATTTGTCTGTTGTCTGGATACTTTACATTAGTTTTGGATGATACCACAAATTTAGGTACCGATCCGATACCAAGTAGTTACGGGATCTAACATTGGTCATATTTAAAGTTCTCATGTCCAACATTGGTCATATATATATATATATATATATATATATATATATATATATATATATATATATAACAAAAGTGTAGATAGAACATGTTGAAGCGGAAATTAATCAATCTAATTAATTAATTAATCTAACATTGGTCCAAGGACGCAGTTCCTGAGTTTATAAACATAAGAGACATAGAGACTTACACTAAGACTTCCTTTTATTGTCATTCAAATGTGAACTTTACAGTACAGATAAGAACCAAATTTTGTTGCATTAGCTGGTTGTAGTGCAGGATAAAAGAGCAATGAGGTGCAGATATAAGTAAATAGATTACAGTACAGATAAACATATTGCACTTTTGCATATGCATCAACGTTTATGGATGTATGTTGTATTATCTTTATATTCTAGCGAGTTAATCCATTTTGGGGGGATTATGATGCGTTCAAGGGTCTTATGGCCTGGGGCAAGAAGCTGTTACAGAACCTGGAGGTTCTGCTACGGAGACTGCGGAATCTCTTTCTAAGGTCCAGCAGTGAAAACGTGAAAACAGTCCTTGGTTGATATATAATAATATGAATAAAAAAAAAAGATTTAGTACCGATGAAAAATATTGATGTAATCAAAGTGGTTTCGACAAGATATGCTCTTCACTTGGTATCATTACAGTGGATGTCAGGTGTAGATCCACCCATGGCATTTGTTTACATTGTGATGTCGGTGAGCTATTTTATCCTCTTACGGTTTGCAGTGAAGCATGTTTTGCTATTCTTACTTTATTTTTCGCCCCAGAGGCGAGGATTAGTGATTTAGAAGTAGCTAAAAAACTGCCGACTGTGGATAGACATTGGCTGCTAACTAGCTAGCCACGTCTTAAAGCACCTCTTATGAAGGGTGTTTCAGTGTTATAGCTACACCTTTATTGTTAGTTTTTACACCAAAATGTGTCAGTTCTCCCTTTTCTGTCTACACACCGTGATTGCTTGTGAGTACTCTGTGATCGTACGCTGCTGAACATGCTCCTTTGCTATTAAAACTAGCAATGTTATGGCGTGAGCACGCGCCGTCATACCCGTTAAAAAAATAAATATGGTGAACCGGGACTTTTCAAACAGAGTAAAGTACTGTTTTTGATTCATTAGTACCGTGATGCTATACTAGTACCGGTATACCGTACAACCCTATATGCGTGTATAAAGTAGAGATGTGACATACAACAGCACCCTCCAAGGAACGACAAAACACGATTTGCATTAATGGACCGTTTGTTCGCAAGCTGTTTTAAAAGCAAATCACCAATGTTTTTTTAAAACATTGTCCCCTGACCCGACTGGAGTCACATCGACTGAAGAACCACAAAAATAAGTTGGAGGAAACATTCACTTTCTGATTCATTGTTTTAGTCAACGAAGTTGGCTGGTACAATTTTAAATACAGTGCTCATTTTTATTGCACAGTGGGGAAGGGATTCACATGGCCCCATTTTTAGGTGGATCTTGTGTGAGAGGAAGGTGGGGGGTTAATCATTTTGCAAGGCAATCTGCTGAAAATGATGGAAAGTGCCACTTTACATAATAACTGAGGGTGTGGTCAAAGTTGGAATTGCCAACAAAAACACATTTGAAGATATTCAACACTCTACTGCCGTCTGGCGGCTAAAGCGAGTAGTGCAGCCCCACAATTTGTCACGTTTCAAGGGTCAGGTAACGATTGGGGCCATAGGAATTCCCATCCTATTGTAGTAGTTTTATTTGTAGGCTTTGTAGCCTGTAATGCATTGAAAATAAAATCAAAGTTGATTTGTATGGAGGTTATATTTAGCCTGTATAGTTTTTATCGTGCCAAAAAGCTTAAGAAGTAATTATCTCATTGTGAAAGCATGGTGATAATATGGAAGCATGTTTCCTCAATAAAAAAATACCCCATTGGTAAGTCAATAATCATGTGAAAAAAAAGTCAAAATTATGAGACAAGAAAGCACAATTTATAAGATAGAGTCCATCCATCCATCCATCATCTTCCGCTTATCCGAGGTCGGGTCGCGGGGGCAGCAGCCTAAGCAGGGAAGCCCAGACTTCCCTATCTCCAGCCACTTCGTCTAGCTCTTCCCGGGGGATCCCGAGGCGTTCCCAGGCCAGCCGGGAGACATAGTCTTTCCAACGTGTCCTGGGTCTTCCCCGTGGCCTCCTACCAGCTGGACGTGCCCTAAGCACATCCGAAGGGAGGCGTTCGGGTGGCATCCTGACCAGATGCCCGAACCACCTCATCTGGCTCCTCTCGATGTGGAGGAGCAGCGGCTTTACGTTGAGCTCCTCCCGGATGGCAGAGCTTCTCACCCTATCTCTAAGGGAGAGCCCCGCCACCCGGCGGAGGAAACTCATTTCAGCCGCTTGTACCCGTGATCTTATCCTTTCGGTCATGACCCAAAGCTCATGACCATAGGTGAGGATGGGAACGTAGATCGACCGGTAAATTGAGAGCTTTGCCTTCCGGCTCAGCTCCTTCTTCACCACAACGGATCGATACAACGTCCGCATTACTGAAGACGCCGCACCGATCCGCCTGTCGATCTCACGATCCACTCTTCCCCCACTCGTGAACAAGACTCCTAGGTACTTGAACTCCTCCACTTGGGGCAGGGTCTCCTCCCCAACCCGGAGATGGCACTCCACCCTTTTCCGGGCGAGAACCATGGACTCGGACTTGGAGGTGCTGATTCTCATTCCGGTCGCTTCACACTCGGCTGCGAACCGATCCAGCGAGAACTGAAGATCCCGGCCAGATGAAGCCATCAGGACTACATCATCTGCAAAAAGCAGAGACCTAATCCCGTGGCCACCAAACCGGAACCCCTCAACGCCTTGACTGCGCCTAGAAATTCTGTCCATAAAAGTTATGAACAGAATCGGTGACAAAGGACAGCCTTGGCGGAGTCCAACCTTCACTGGAAACGTGTCCGACTTACTGCCAGCAATGCGGACCAAGGTCTGACACTGATCATACAGGGAGCGGACTGCCACAATAAGACATTCCGATACCCCATACTCTCTGAGCACTCCCCACAGGACTTCCCGAGGGACACGGTCGAATGCCTTCTCCAAGTCCACAAAGCACATGTAGACTGGTTGGGCAAACTCCCATGCACCCTCAAGAACCCTGCCGAGAGTATAGAGCTGGTCCACAGTTCCACGACCAGGACGAAAACCACACTGTTCCTCCTGAATCCGAGGTTCGACTATCCGGCGAAGCCTCCTCTCCAGTACACCTGAATAAACCTTACCGGGAAGGCTGAGGAGTGTGATCCCACGATAGTTGGAACACACCCTCCGGTCCCCCTTCTTAAAGAGAGGGACCACCACCCCGGTCTGCCAATCCAGAGGTACCGCCCCCGATGTCCACGCGATGCTGCAGAGTCTTGTCAACCAAGACAGCCCCACAGCATCCAGAGCCTTAAGGAACTCCGGGCGGATCTCATCCACCCCCGGGGCCTTGCCGCCGAGGAGCTTTTTAACTACCTCAGCGACCTCAGCCCCAGAAATAGGAGAGTCCACTACAGATTCCCCAGGCACCGCTTCCTCAAAGAAAGACGTGTTGGTGGGATTGAGGAGGTCTTCGAAGTATTCCCTCCACCGATCCACAACATCCGCAGTCGAAGTCAGCAGAACACCATCCGCACCATACACGGTGTTGATAGTGCACTGCTTCCCCTTCCTGAGGCGCCGTATGGTGGTCCAGAATCGCTTCGAAGCCGTCCGGAAGTCGTTTTCCATGGCTTCCCCGAACTCTTCCCATGTCCGAGTTTTTGCCTCCGCGACCGCTAAAGCTGCACACCGCTTGGCCCGTCGGTACCCGTCCACTGCCTCCGGAGTCCTATGAGCCAAAAGAACCCGATAGGACTCCTTCTTCAGCTTGACGGCATCCCTCACCGCTGGTGTCCACCAACGGGTTCTGGGATTACCGCCACGACAGGCACCAACAACCTTGCGGCCACAGCTCCAATCAGCCGCCTCGACAATAGAGGTTCGGAACATGGTCCACTCGGACTCAATGTCCCGCACCTCCCTCGTGACATGTTCAAAGTTCTCCCGGAGGTGTGAATTGAAACTCTCTCTGACAGGAGACTCTGCCAGACGTTCCCAGCAGACCCTCACAATGCGCTTGGGCCTGCCAGGTCTGTCCGGCATCCTCCCCCACCATCGCAGCCAACTCACCACCAGGTGGTGATCGGTAGAAAGCTCCGCCCCTCTCTTCACCCGAGTGTCCAAAACATAAGGCCGCAAATCCGATGACACAACTACAAAGTCGATCATGGAACTGCGGCCTAGGGTGTCCTGGTGCCAAGTGCACATATGGACACCCTTATGTTTGAACATGGTGTTTGTTATCGACAAACTGTGACGAGCACAAAAATCCAATAACAAAACACCACTCGGGTTTAGATCCGGGCGACCATTCTTCCCAATCACGCCTCTCCAGGTTTCACTGTCGTTGCCAACATGAGCGTTGAAGTCTCCCAGTAGGACAAGGGAATCACCCGGAGGAGCACTTTCCAGTACTCCCTCGAGTGTACCCAAAAAGGGTGGGTATTCTGAACTGCTGTTTGGTGCGTAAGCACAAACAACAGTCAGGACCCGTCCCCCCACCCGAAGGCGAAGGGAAGCTACCCTCTCGTCCACTGGGTTGAACTCAAACGTGCAGGCTTTGAGCCGGGGGGCAACCAGAATTGCCACCCCAGCCCGTCGCCTCTCACTGCCGGCAACGCCAGAGTGGAAGAGGGTCCAGTCCCTCTCGAGAGAACTGGTTCCAGAGCCCTTGCTGTGCGTCGAGGTGAGTCCGACTATATCCAGCCGGAACTTCTCTACCTCGCGCACTAGCTCAGGCTCCTTCCCCCCCAGTGAGGTGACGTTCCACGTCCCAAGAGCTAGCTTCTGTAGCCGAGGATCGGACCGCCAAGTGCCCTGCCTTCGGCTGCCGCCCAGCTCACAATGCACCCGACCTCTATGGCCCCTCCTATGAGTGGTGAGCCCATTGGAGGGATGACCCACGTTGCCTCTTCGGGCTGTGCCCGGCCGGGCCCCATGGGAACAGGCCCGACCACCAGGCGCTCGCCATCGTGCCCCAACTCCGGGCCTGGCTCCAGAGCGGGGCCCCGGTGACCCACGTCCGGGCGAGGGAAATCTGGGTTCATTTCGTTGTAATTCCATAGAAGTCTTTGAGCTGCTCTTTGTCTGATCACTCACCTAGGACCTGTTTGTCTTGGGAGATAGAGTCATAATAGTTAAAAAAAAAAAGAGAGAGAATATAGTAATAATTATGATATGAAAAGTCACAAATATGGGATCAAAATTGAAAATTGAGATAATAAAGTTTAATTTATTTGATGGAAAATTCATAATTATGGGATTAAAAAAAATCTAAATTATGAGATAAGAAAATAGAAATTATGAGATAAATAGTCATATATTTGGAATAAAGTACCACCGTAATGAATATTTCAATAACACAACGCTGATAACACTATGAATATGATATTTTAGAATATTTTGAACACATAAATTGGTGAAGATTTTAATTACTCAGAACCAAACCTCAACCTATAACTGCTAGTGCAATTATTATTTCCTTACTAAATATGAGTACATTCTAAAAAAAATGTAATCTGATAAAGAAATACACCAAACCAGGCTTTAGAACGACTCTTTGGAAAGAACGATTCTTCAAGATTCTAGAGCCATAAATCCTATCTCTAGTTTGAAATGGTGGATCTGAATGCAGCTGATCTCAGCTGCATTCGGGCGGAAGGCAGTGTACACCCTGGACACGTTGCCACCTCATCACAGGGCGAACACATATAGACAGACAACATTCACATCATCGTATTAATATTCTATATGCTATATTTCCATCGGTCTGTGTCAACACAACATATGATTGGTGTAACTGCCAGTGTTTCTCTTCAATCACTTTCATTTACCGCTACTTTAGAGTCTGGCACACTTTCCACAAGAATTGTACTTGAATTACTTTGAACAGATCTGACATATCGGACTAAATTGAACCAGATTGTAAGAGTTGAAAATTAAAGTGTAAAAAGTGAGGAAGTAGAAGACATACATAAATTATGGGAAAACTACAGGTGTCCCGATCCGATATTGTTACATTAAAGTTAAAGTTAAAGTACCAATGATTGTCACACACACACTAGAAGTGATGACATTTGTCCTCTGCATTTGACCCATCCTCTTGTTCACCCCCTGGGAGGTGAGGGGAGCAGTGGGCAGCACCGGTGCCACGCCCAGGAATCATTTATGGTGATTTAACCCCCAATTCCAACCCTTAATGCTGAGTGCCAAGCAGGGAGGTAATGGGTCCCATTCTTGTAGTCTTTGGTATGACTCGGCCAGGATTTGAACTCACAACCTACCGATCTCAGGGCGGTAACATTAAAAAGTACAGAATGTTTATCATGGTACTTCTTCTTTGTACTTTGTAAACAGTTTCTCAAATTGGATCATATTAGCACACTTTTTAAATTCTTTACTTAATCCGTTCCATAATTTAATCCTACATACATACAGGTGCTGTTCATATTATTAGAATATCATGAAAAAGTTTATTTATTTCAGTAATTATATACAGAATGTGAAACTTACATATTATATCAATTCATTACACACATAGTGATATATTTGAAATGTTTATTTCTTTAAATTTTGATGATTAGTACTGACAATTACTGAAAATCCCAAATTCAGTATCTCAGAAAATTACAATATTAGTTACAACTAGTACCAAAAAATATTTTTTAGAAATGTGGGCCAACTGAAAAGTATGAACATGGAAAGTTTCAGCATGTACGGCAATCAATACTTAGTTGCAGCTCCTTTTGCCTGAATTGCTGCAGCAATACGGCGTGGCATGGAGTCCACCAGTCTGTTGCACTCCTCAGGTGTTATGAGAGCCCAGGTTGCTTTAATAGTGGCCTTCAGCTCTTCAGCATTGTTGGGTCTGGCATCTTGCATCTTCCGCTTCACAATACCCCATAGGTTTTCTATGGGTTTAAGGTCAGGTGAGTTTGCAGGCCAATCAAGAACAGGGGTACCATGGTCCTTAAACCAGGTACTAGTAGATTTGGCACTGTGTGCAGGTGCCAAGTCATGTTGGAAAATGAAATCTTCACTTCCATAAAATTGGTCCGCGGCAGGCAGCATAAAGTGTTCTAAAACTTCCTGGTAGACTGTTGCATTGACCCTAGACCTCAGGAAACACAGTGGACCAACACCAGCAGATGACATGGCAGCCCAGACCATTACCGATTGTGGAAATTTTACACTGGACTTCGGGCAACGTGGATTCTGTGCTTCTCCTGTCTTCCTCCAGACTCTGGGACATTGATTTCCAAAGGAGATACAAAATTTACTTTCATCTGAAAACATAACTTTGGACCACTCAGCAGCAGTCCAGTCCTTTTTGTCTTGAGCCCAGGTGAGACGCTTTTGACGTTGTCTCTTATTCAAGAGTGGTTTTACACAAGGAATGCGACAGCTGAAGCCCATATCTTGCATACGTCGGTGCGTGGTGGTTCTTGAAGCACTGACTCCAGCTGCAGTCCACTCTTTGTGGATCTCCCCCACATTTTTGAATCGGTTTTGTTTGACAATCCTCTCCAGGACGCGGTTATCCCTCTTGCTTGTACACTTTTTTCTACCACATCTTTGTCTTCCCTTCGCCTCTCTATTAATGTGCTTGGACACAGAGCTCTGGGAACATCCAACCTCTTTGGCAATGACCTTTTGTGTCTTGCCCTCCTTCTTTAAAGTATCAATGGTCATCTTTTTGACAGTTGTCAAGTCAGCAGTCTTCCCCATGATTGTGTGTCACACAGAATCAAAACGAGAGACCATTAAAAAGGCTTTTCCAGCTGTTTTGAGTTAGTTAGCTAATTAGAGTGTGGCACCAGGTGTTTTCAATATCTGACCTTTTCACCATATTCAAATTTTCTGAGATGTTGAATTTAGGGTTTTCATTGGTTGTCAGCTATAATCATCTCCTTTTTGGCAAAAAACACTTGAAATTTATCAGTCTGTTTGGAATGAATGTATATATTCTACAAGTTTGACTTTCTAAATGGAATTAATGAAATAAATCAACTTTTTCATGATATTCTAATAATATGACCAGCACCTGTATATACTGAAGGTTTTAAGTGTTGTACGTGCATACACATGTTTTAAGTACATTTTTTCTCTGAGGTTGTATTTCTCTTCTTTTGTTAAGAATAATTGTTGTACATTCTTGGTTAACAGTTTGTGTGCAAAAATAACAGGTTATAGTTTGCTTTGTGCATAAGTTTAGCTGTTTGCAAACTTGCCAAATCATTGAATTTCAATATTTTTCATTCAATTAACAAAGGGTTTAAGTGTTCTTCATATCCATATCAGGTAAAGTAGGTAGAAACATCAGAGCAGCACTAAAATCAACACACACGGATCATTTGAACGTATTAAAGAGCGGGAGCAGTTAGTTTTAGGTTATGGGTCCAATCAGTCAAAATCAGAAGCAAACAATAAGTTAAAAATAAAAGTGTAAAATATGGGCTGTCTGGTTTTGGACGGCAGAGCTTGGTTTTGAATCATCTCTCAGAGGTAAAATTTACTCACTCATGTGCTCTCTGTAGACTCATGCTTGTCTTTTTTTTCGGCCAAATTGATGTACTCGCCCACATCTGCTCAGGTGGGACACTCCATGTAGAAAAACAATTACATCTTTAAAGCAATAAAAGATTAGAGAACGATGCTCTTTCACTGGTTTATTTTAGTCAATGCCACGCCATTTGTTTAATGATTGTATAAAAATTGATTTGAAGTCTCCCTAATTTATAATTTGTGTTATTTCAAAAGATAAATTAGTAAAAACACAGGATGTTTATGACTGACCAGGATCTGTTGGTACTAGTGTGTTCTGAGGTCCAGTAAACAGCATGCAGACGTTCAACTTTAGCTCAGGTAAAAGACAACATTAAGCAATAAAGCACCGGATCCGTCAGGCTGTAAAGTTTTGATTTCAGATGTTGAGGAGATACTCCTCTTGTGTTCAAGTCACATTGGAAGACAAAACTAAGATAGATTGTGATCCAATCCAAGATGGAGTTCGCTCAGAAAATCTTCGGGTGGCACCGATAAGTCGATTTATCAATGCATCGCAACACGACATGTGAAAAATCAATATTAATTATCAAATGGTAAATAATTGATTATTTTCTATGATAACAAAATCACATGTACTAAACCACACCACACTGAAGTTGAACACAACAAAAGTAGCCACCAAGACAGTTTAAAAGAAAGGACTGCAACAATTATTCGATATGATGATTTCTTATCCAATCAATGAGAATCAGGTGTCTTAATCACTTGGCCCGGCCACAGGTGTTTAAAATCAAGCTCTTAGGTATGGAGACTGTTTCTACAAACATTTATGAAAGAATGGACCGCTCTCAGTAGCTCAGTGATTTCCATCGTTGAACTGTCATAGGATGCCGCCTGTGCAACAAATCCAGTCATGAAATCTTCTTGCTCCTGAATATTCCAAAGCCAACTGTCGGCTTTATTATAAGAAAATGGAAGAGTTTGGGAACAACAGCAACTCAGCCACAAAGTGGTAGGCCACGTAAACTGACAGAGGGGTCAGCAGATGCTGAAGCGCATAGCGCAAATACTTTCTGCTCCGTCAGTTGCTACAGATGTTCAAACTTCATGTGAACTTCCAATTAGCCCACGTACAGTACGCAGAGAGCTTCAGGGAATGAGTTTCCATGGCTGAGCAGCTGCATCTAAGCCAGACATCACCAAGTCGAATGCAAAGTGTCGGATGCAGTGGTGTAAAGCACGTCGCCACTGGACTCTAGAGCTGTGGAGATGTGTTCTCTGGAGTGATGAATCACGCTTTTCCATCTGGCAATCTGATGGACGAGTCTGGGTTTTGGAGGTTGCCAGGGGAACAGTACCTTTCGGACTGCCTTATGCCGAGTGTGACATTTTGTGGAGGAGGAATTATAGTGTGGGGTTGATTTTCTGACAGGCTAACTGTCAGGCTGATTATAATAAAGATATGCTACTTGTGAAGGGTTTCATTTGGAAATCTTTATTTATTATTTCAGAACATTTTATTTTGTTTTGTAAAAACAGAAGTACATTTTGGTTGGAATGATGTTTTATTTTATTTTATTTTCCAAAGGCAGTTATGTATTACACTTGATGTAATAAGAACATAAAAAAGAACAAGGGTACAATTACCTTCACATATGTTTTGTAAGAAAGGTACATTTTTGGGCTAAATTCAGCAAAGTCTAAAGATTAATTTATAAACATACTCAAACGAACCCGTAACATCCGGTTCTCGTTATGTATCTTTGCTCCTCAAAATGTTTCTGGCAATCATTTCCCATAATATCAATTTGTTTTTGAGCAATTAATAGATAACTAATTGTACTTGCAACGCCCCCTTTCCGTCACCAAACTAGATATGCTGCCCCCTCTTGGTATGACGTTATCTACAGCACTGGAGCCCATTTCCTCGCATAGACAGTGTGGATAAAGGCATGTACAACTATTATTTTGATCACTTAACTGCGTGTTTTTGTCGCTCTGTTTTATGATTACTTCAAAACTGATATAGTTAACATTATGAACAAAAAAGGAATGTAAAATAATCCCAATTTTTAGGCTTCCCTGCTCTTCCATTGACACCATAGCCTGTTTCGTCATGCTCTTGCATATTGCCTCAAGCATATTGAGGCAAACATTAGTAGAAGAGGATGCAAAATAAAATACTAGTGGCTTACATTCTTTTTGTCTTGTTTTTGATTGCTGGGCCTGCTTTTTTTCAATTGTTCCTCATTTTCTTTCTCCCCACAACGGTCATCCTAATTGTCGGGATTGCATTTGGATCTTTTAAATTTTCTTCAGTCCGAACTCCAACTAAAATGATTTTCTCTGTAATCAAAATCATCAAAATGGTCGCTGCATATTACTTTTAATGCCAGAACCTGTGACAAATCATCCGGCAGCCACATTTGCTAATTTCTTTAAAATTGTTATACCATGATATATTTTTTTTTACATTTCAAACACTTCCTGTCTACATAATATGTAATGGTTATTTGGTCAAAATTTAGCAAGTATAAAGTTTTACAGAGCATCTTGAAGAAGCTTTTTTGACCATCTCTTCAGGATGGGCCTTTCTGTGGTCATATTCACGGGACTCCCCTTCAACTGTGTCTTCTCCCCGTCAGCCATGTTGTAGTTTTTTGTGTTTCTATAGTGAGTCTACGGGCGGATATAAGTTTGAACAATACGCTACTTTGTATTAGAAATGACCACAGTGGCTTATGCATGTACAAGCAAGTCTGCCCCCAAAACAAGAAGATAGAGATAAATAATTAGCTTATTGACTACAGTGTCTAACTACAATGGCAGACTCGTGCCAAACTCTTCAAGTAAATTTGTTGCCATATAAGGAAAGATTCACTGATGTCACACTCGGTGAAAAGCGTCACAAATTGGGCAAATCCCAAATGACTCGTTTTGAGAACGTTTGAAGGACGGTGGTATTGTTTTAGCAATCAATCAATCAAACTTTATTTATAAAGAGCTTTTCAAACATAAAAGAAATGCTACGCAAAGTGCTTTACAAACTTAAAAACAATACTCTGATGACCCATATCCCCCATCATCACATATGAACGCTTGGACACAAATAGAATACACAAATACACAGACATATATACAAACATATGCAACTATATGAACAAATGAATGCATGTTTGAGTACAGAGGAGCCAGGTGAGTAAACACTATCACAGGAGCCATCTGCACCAGGGGGTCATCAGACCATGGCCACCAGGATGCTGACTCAAAGCGCCCCCATGTAACGGCCATTATCCCCTGAGGCAAATGGCTCCCTCCGAGGAATGTTGGAAAGTAAAAATAATAAAACCTTTAAAATAGTAAGAACCATGAGTAGAGATAAAGGACAAAACAGAAGTAAAGCATATGAAGATAAAAAAATAAAAAAATAAAATGAATATACAGTAAATATATAATAAATAAATATGAATTAAATAAAAAATTGCATAACTGATACGATAAAGAGTAAAGTACGAATGACTTCAATAAAAATGTGTGAATATTTGGGTAAAAGACAAATAAAAAAAGTTGGTCTTAAGCCTGCTCTTAAAAACATAAATGTTCTCCACAGCCCTGAGGTCCTCCGGCAAGTTGGTACATAGACGGGGTCTAAAATAGTGGAAAGATTCCTTCCCCTGACTTTATGTCCTGATTGTTGGAATAATTAGGAGATGGGTGCCAAAACACACGGGAAGTCAATGCAGAGATTTTCAAATTGGTGTGATGTGAGCCCGCCTTCTGGTCTTCGCCAGGACACATGCCACTGAATTTTGGAGTAATTGTAAAGGGGCAATAACCTTTTTAGGAAGACCAGAAAGCAGGGCGTTATAATAATCTATCAGGTTCATGCAGGCCCATCCACATTTGGGAGCAGAAAGAGGCCATTCCAAAATGTGCAAAAGCTCATTATCTATCAATCAATCAATCAATGTTTATTTATACAGCCCTAAATCACAAGTGTCTCAAAGGGCTGCACGAACCACTACGACATCCTCGGAAGAACCTACATAAGGGCAAAGAGAACTCACACCCAGTGGGACGTCGGTGACAATGATGACTATGAGAACCTAGGGGACCGAAAGCAATGGATGTCGAGCGGGTCTAACATGATACTGTGAAAGTTCAATCCATAGTGGATCCAACACAGCCGCGAGAGTTCAGTTCAAAGCGGATCCAAGACAGCAGCGAGATTGCCGTCCACAGGAAACCATCCCAAGCGGAGTTGGATCAGCATCGTAGAGATGTCCCCAACCGATACACAGGCGAGCGGTCCATCCTGGGGCCCGACAAGCAGTCCATCCTGGGTCCCGACTCTGGACAGCCAGTACTTCATCTATGGTCATCGGACTGGACCCCAGGGGGTGACAGAGGAGAAAAAGAAAAGAAGCGGCAGATCAACTGGTCTCAAAAGGAGGTCTATTTAAAGACTAGAGTATATAAATGAGAAAATAAGCCTAGAAACATTACTGTCTATTTTGGGGCGATTTATACCTGTAGTCCTTTTTTGTAGGTCCAGAACTTTGAAATAGGTGCCAATGTTGTCTTAAACTTTTAACTGTTTTAAAAAAAGAAAACATTCATCACCATAGTGTCAACATATTTTTAACATCTAGAAAACTGAGCGCAATAGCATATAAGTGAGTATATAAGTACATGCTACGTTCAAGCTATTTACAATTGGGAACTCGGAAATTCCAACTTCCGAGTGGAACGAGAACGCAGCACATTTTGCCAGAAGAGCCACTGTGTGTGTTGGGGTTGGATGCTTTGGCCGCTGGATTCCAGTATGTGAATACTTGCATTGAGCAAAAGAGAGGCTGTGAGGCAGCGGACAGACAGGAGCCACTGGTCACCACAGTTTCAACATGGCATTCTCATGCTGTTTGCTCCCCTGCTGCCACCTCTCCTGCATTCTGTTTGCTCATGTGTGGATATAAAACAGCAACAAACATGATATGATGTGTGGAACTGAGCGCCATCTGGCAAGAACTAAGGTGAATGTTTAATTTATTTCATGATTTTCTTGTGTGTATATTGGTTTAACCCCTGGTGTCCATGGTATTTCAGTATAAATATGAGTAAACGTCGGGGTCTTTAAATTATTAATCATGACAGGTTGAGATGTGATTGAGCATTTTTTCTGAAAGACTCAATTTGTGTACACAATTAAGAAGAATGTGATACTTGCAAGTAGGGAAGGGAATGGAGAAAACGTTTTTTGTATGGAACTGGTTCCCAGTGTATCAATTCCTTAAAATCGCTTGAAAAATCCACAAGCGATTCTCTTAACAGTTCTTCCGGTTGGGAATTAAGTCACTACGCAATGTGCATAGTAACGTCAGATCCCAAAATGGCAATGCCCGGTCGGAACAAACACTAACATTTTACAAGAAATGATTGCAACAGCGCTACTTGTGAATAATCATGTAAGTTGGTAAGTACATATTATTTATAAAGCGCTTTTCACGGATAAAATCACAAAGCGCTGTACAAAACATTGGTGAAGTAAAACAACAATCAAACTAAAACAACAGGGGCAACATCATGAAAAGACTTCAAAGAGGATTAAAGTTGGTAGTTAAAAGGTGCATTAACTAAAAGCTTTACTAAAAAGAGAAGTTTTCAAATGTTTCAAGATTGAGTAGGGACTGGTACAAGTTGTTCCAGAGTCTGGGAGTTTTAGCCTAATATGCCTGGTCTCCATGGGTTTTAAAACAAGTTTTGGGGATTTTTAGAAGACCCTGGATTAAAGACCGGAGGCTGTGCCCTGAATAGTAGGGGCATAGCAAGTCAGTGATGTACTGAGGGGCCCCACCATGCAACGCACGGAATGTCAGGACTACATTTTTAAACTCAATGTGGAATTTGACTGGAAGCCAATAAAGACTGGATAAAATGAGGGTGATATGGGCTGTTCTGGGTACACTGGTCTAAAGTCTGGCAACCGCATTTTGTACAGTCTGAAGTCTCTTTAGTGTTGACTTGTTGAAAAGAGTGAAGAGAGAATTGCAATAGTTAATATGTGATGAAATGAACGCATGAATGACCATTTTGAGATCCAAATATTGACAACACAGTTCTCACTTTAGAAATATTTCTGAGGTGATAAAGTTGTTGGTCAGTTGATGACAGTGACCTTCCAAAGAGATGGACTGATCCAACACAACCCCAAGGTTTCTGAGGCTGCTTTTAACAAATGCATCCAGAGCACCAAGGGAGTCCTTGATCAGGGGGATCTTTTTACCGGGAGCTATTATCAGTGTGTCGTTTTGTTCGAACTTATCTGGAAGAAATTTGAGGACAGCCGGTTTTTAATACAGGATATGCACTCCAAAAACTCAGTTAAAAAGCGAAACTCTGAATCATTGAAGGAGCGTAACAATTGAATATCATCTGCATAGAAATCATAAGAAACATTATTTTTTTACAGTACAAGAGGTAGTAAGTCACAGTCTATCATGTCAGCGCTAATATTTCTTACATTTTACTGAATGCCTTGTCATTCAGATCAGCATGATGAGAGACAGATTCTGACTGATTCCGAGGCCGGTTGTATTTTTTTCACGTCTGCCACTAGACAAATGTTACCGAACAGCGACTAAGTTTGTGGTCAAAAGCTTTCATATATTTGCTACAGTGACATTCCTAATTTTCAGTAGGTGAATGTTCAATTGTAGTCAGAGAAAAGTAAATTCCTTCAACCAGATTTTCTCTCAGTCATTCTATTATACAGGTGAAACTCAAAAAATTGAAATATCATGTACAAGTCCATTCATGTCAGCAATGAACATCAAATGTGAAACTAATATGTGGTTACATGCAAAGGGAGGTTTGTCAACCCTTTATTATCATTTTGATGATTTTGGCTTACACTTTTTGAAACCCCACATTATCTGAGATTTTCAATTCAAGGTTTTCATAAAATTCTAAGCTGTAGTCATCCAAATTAGAACCAATAAAGGTTTGGCATATCTCACTTTTCATGTAATAAATTAATATCACATGTTACAAAATGTTACATTTTATTTTGTTAAATTATACAGAAGAATATTTATTTAGTTCATTTATTTTCAAAAAAGGAAATATTGTTCTTCTATGCTATGTATGTGACCATGGGCGCGTTATCTCTAAACTAGTCTTGTCCCGATACCAATATTTTGGTACCGGTACTAAAATTATTTCGATACTTTTTGGTACTTTTCGATACGTTTCCAAATAAAGGGGACCACAAAAAATGCATTATTGGCATTATTTCAACAAAAAATCTTAGGGTACATTAAACATGTTTCTTATTCAACACCATCATCCCGCAGCACTTGGTGAGCAAATTGGCCCCCGCTTTGATTCAGTACCCCCTTTGCAACTGGCTGCTTGACTTCCTCACAGACAGACCCAAGTCTGTGAGAGTGGGCGACAACACCTCCAGTGCCATCTCCCTGAGTACCGGCTCCCCACAGGGCTGCGTCCTGAGTCCGCTGCTGTTCACGTTGATCCATGACTGCTGCGCCAGGTCCAAGACTAACCACATTGTGAAGTTTGTGGACGACACAACAGTAGTGGACCTCATTCGGGACAACAACGACATGGACTACAGGGAGGAGGTGAAACATCTAGTTGACTGGTGCAGAACCAACAACCTGGTCCTGACTGTCGACAAGACCATGGAGATCATTGTTGACTTCAGGAAGCACACTCCACACTTCATCAAAGGCACAGTGGTGGAGATGGTAAACAGCACTAAGTTCCTGGGGGTGCAGATAACCAAAAATTTGACCTGGTCTCTATACACAGAAGCTCTTGTAAAAAGAGCTCAGCAGCGCATGCCCTTTTTGCGTCGGATGAAAAGTGCACAGCTTCCTCCCCCCATTTTCACCACATTCTACAGAGGCACTATAGAGATCTTACTGACCAACTGCATCTCTGTCTGGACTGGAGACTGGAGTGCCTCAGACTGGAAGTCTGCAGAGAGTTGTGAAGATGGCGGAAAAGATCATCAGGACTCCTCTTCCTCATATCCATGAGATCGCAAAAAGCTGCTGCCTGACCAGGGCTCAGAAAATCTGCAGGGACTCCTCTCACATCCACCAAGGACTGTTTTCAATGCTGGACTCTAGAAAGAGGTTCCGCAGCCTCCGTAAGAGAAACTCCAGGTTCTGCAACAGCTTCTCCCCTCAGGCCATAAGACTCTTGAACGCATTAAAGTAATGCTCAATTCCCCCCAAAAATGGATTAAATCGCTTGAATATAAAGACAATATAACATACATCCATAAATGTGGATGCATATGCAAAAGTGCAATATATTTATCTGTACAGGAATCTATTTATTTATATCTGCACCTTATTACCCTCTTATCCTGCACTACCATGAGCTAATGCAAAAAAATGTCAATTTTATCTGTAGTTTAAATTTGAATGACACTAAAAAGGAAGTCTCTAAGTCTAAGTCTTATTCCAAGTTTGTTAGTGAACACACTAGACAACTTGTCTTCTAGAAGTAAGTAAACAAACATAGGCTCCTAATTAGTCTGTTGACATATTCAGTAACAAATGGTGTCCTTTTCCATTCTATTATTCTCAAAATATTTAAAGAAAAGTGGTAGAACATGAATTATTTGTTCATTTATTGTTAATATCTGCTTACTTTCTCTTTTAACATGTTCTATTTTCACTTCTGTTAAAATAAAATATTCCCTTATTCTTCTGTTGTTTGGATGTTTTACATTAGTTTTGGATGATACCACAAATTTGGGTACATGGTCATATTCAGAGTTTATAAACATAATATACCATCCATTTTCTACCACTGATTCCCTTTGTGGTCGCGGGGGGCGCTGGTGCCTATCTCAGCTACAATCAGGCGGAAGGCGGGGTACACCCTGGACAAGTCGCCACCTCATCGCAGGGCCAACACAGATAGACAGACAACATTCACACTCACATTCACACACTAGGGCCAATTTAGTGTTGCCAATCAACCTATCCCCAGGTGCATGTCTTTGGAAGTGGGAGGAATCCGGAGTACCCGGAGGGAACCCACGCATTCACGGAGAGGACATGCAAACTCCACACAGAAAGATCCCGAACCCGGGATTGAACCTCAGACTACCCAGGACCTTCGTATTGTGAGGCAGACGCACTAACCCCTCTTCCACCGTGAAGCCCAATATAATATATATTTGAAAAAAAAAAACAAAGAAGATGTTGTGATGCCAAAAAATATTGACATAATCATATTAGTATCGACTAGATCATTACAGTGGATGTTAGGTGTAGATCCACCAATGGCGTTCGTTTACATTTTGACGCCGGTGAGCTATGGTATGTATTGAAGCATGTTTAGCTATTCCTTGTCCGGCAGGAATGATACTTTTTTTTTATTTATTATGATTTATGATGTATTAGCAAGATGGCGGCGCCCGGACGTGCTGCGACACTGCGGTGCTCTTGCTAAAGATGGAACATTTGGCGGAAATGCCGGACAGTTCTGCAGACTTCATGGCTGGCTCGCATCGTGGTCACTCCGTTATCACGTACGACCGCCAGACACTTCTGGATATGGACATATCGGGCCGTTTTGGACTGATAGACGCGGGCGTGCTAAACATGCTAACTAGCATGGGAATACGTCGGCGGCTACATCCAGCGGCCTGTGAAGCAGGGGAGTCTAGTAGCAGCGGGGGCCGTCTACGGAGCAGACGCCAGCGGTGTGATCGGAAACGCGGATGCCGAGCGGGGCTAAAAACAAAGCAGAAGGCTGATCCCCACAGAACAACACTTCCCTCCATCCTGAAGACGGATTTAGATGAAAGATGCGAGACTACTGGTCTGGGTAAGGAGTCTGTTAAATTAGAACAAGTTTTTTCTGCTTTGAGTGTTTCAGAGTTGGACATGTGTTTTACCGAGGTGGCTAACTATGATGCGTGCAGTTTATCAAAGCAACAAACAAACAATCGGAAAATCCCCGTTACTGAGGTGGCTAACTATGATGCGTGCAGTTTATCAAAGCATCAAACAAACAATTGAAAAATCCCCGTTACTGAGGTGGCTAACTATGATGCGTGCAGTTTATCAAAGCAACAATCAAACAATCGGAACATTCCCGTCGTATCAATTCCTAGATATGGTCGTAATTATACTGAATGCACTGGGCATAATAAACACAACATTATTAATATTGCTACTACGGATAATTTGATCAACAATTCCCTAAAACAGCCCACTACCTATAATGTAGGTTTTTTAAACATAAGATCATTGTCTCCCAAAACGTTGTTAGTTAATGATATTATCAGAGACAACAATCTTAACGTCATCGGTCTCAGTGAAACCTGGCTTGAACCAAATGACTTTTTTGCGCTAAATGAGGCATATCCTCCTAACTTTACACATGCGCATATTGCCCGTCCGCTTAAAAGGGGTGGGGGGGTCGCACTAATATACAACGAAAACTTTAACCTTAGTCCTAACATAAATAATAAATATAAATCGTTTGAGGTGCTTACTATGAGGTCTGTCACACCGCTGCCTCTACACCTGGCTGTTATCTACCGCCCCCCAGGGCCCTATTCGGACTTTATCAATGAATTCTCAGAGTTCGTTGCTGATCTAGTGACACACGCCGATAATATAATCATAATGGGGGACTTTAATATC
The DNA here is from genome assembly GCF_033978795.1 of Nerophis ophidion. Taxonomy (NCBI): domain Eukaryota; kingdom Metazoa; phylum Chordata; class Actinopteri; order Syngnathiformes; family Syngnathidae; genus Nerophis; species Nerophis ophidion. Next base: position 47,280,003 of record NC_084617.1, on the reverse strand, counting down.
CATATGAATACCCCATCGGACCCACCGTGCGTAGCGCTCCAGACTATAATTGATAGCTGTGGTCTCACACAAATAATAAATGAACCCACGCATCGCAACGGTAATACGATAGACCTAGTGCTTGTCAGGGGTATCACCGCTTCCAAAGTTACGATACTCCCGTATACTAAAGTATTGTCCGATCATTACCTTATAAAATTTGAGGTTCAGACGCATGTTCGTCAAACTAATAACAATAATAACTGCTATAGCAGCCGCAACATTAATACGGCCACAACGACAACTCTTGCTGACCTACTGCCCTCGGTAATGGCACCATTCCCAAAATATGTGGGCTCTATTGATAACCTCACTAACAACTTTAACGACGCCCTGCGCGAAACCATTGATAACATAGCACCGCTAAAGTTAAAAAAGGCTCCAAAAAAGCGCACCCCGTGGTTTACAGAAGAAACTAGAGCTCAGAAATTATTATGCAGAAAGCTGGAACGCAAATGGCGCACGACTAAACTTGAGGTGCACCATCAAGCATGGAGTGATGGTTTAATAACTTATACACGCATGCTTACCTTAGCTAAAGCTAATTATTACTCAAATCTCATCCACCGTAATAAAAACGATCCTAAATTTTTGTTTAGTACGGTAGCATCGCTAACCCAACAAGGGACTGCTTCCAGTAGCTCCACCCACTCAGCTGATGACTTTATGCAATTCTTTAGTAAGAAAATTGAAGTCATTAGAAAGGAGATTAAAGACAATGCGTCCCAGCTACAACGGGGTTCTATTAACACTGACACGATTGTATATACGGCGGATACTGCCCTCCAAAATAGTTTCTCTCGTTTTGAGGAAATAACATTAGAGGAATTGTTACAACGTGTAAATGGAATAAAACAAACAACATGTTTACTTGACCCTCTTCCTGGGAAACTGATCAAGGAGCTCTTTGTATTATTAGGTCCATCAGTGCTAAATATTATAAACTTATCACTTTCCTCGGGCACTGTTCCTCTAGCATTCAAAAAAGCGGTTATTCATCCTCTTCTTAAAAGACCTAACCTCGATCCTGACCTCATGGTAAACTACCGACCGGTGTCTCACCTTCCCTTTATTTCAAAAATCCTCGAAAAAATTGTTGCGGAGCAGTTAAATGAACACTTAGCGTCTAACAATCTGTGTGAAACCTTTCAATCCGGTTTCAGGGCAAATCACTCGACGGAGACAGCCCTCGCAAAAATGACTAATGATCTATTGCTAACGATGGATTCTGATGCGTCATCTATGTTGCTGCTCCTCGATCTTACCGCTGCTTTCGATACTGTCGATCATAATATTTTATTAGAACGTATCAAAACACGAATTGGTATGTCAGACTTAGCCCTGTCTTGGTTTAACTCTTATCTTACTGATAGGATGCAGTGTGTCTCCCATAACAATGTGACCTCGGACTACGTTAAGGTAGCGTGTGGAGTTCCCCAGGGTTCGGTCCTTGGCCCTGTACTCTTCAGCATCTACATGCTGCCGCTATGTGACATCATACGCAAATACGGTGTTAGCTTTCACTGTTATGCTGATGACACCCAACTCTACATGCCCCTAAAGCTGACCAACATGCCGGATTGTAGTCAGCTGGAGGCGTGTCTTAATGAAATTAAACAATGGATGTCCGCTAACTTTTTGCAACTCAACGCCAAAAAAACGGAAATGCTGATTATCGGTCCTGCTAGACACCGAACTCTATTTAATACAACTCTAACATTTGACAACCAAACAATTAAACAAGGCGACACGGTAAAGAATCTGGGTATTATCTTCGACCCAACTCTCTCCTTTGAGGCACACATTAAAAGCGTTACTAAAACGGCCTTCTTTCATCTCCGCAATATCGCTAAAATTCGCTCCATTCTGTCCACTAAAGACGCTGAGATCATTATCCATGCGTTTGTTACGTCTCGCCTCGACTACTGTAACGTATTATTTTCGGGTCTCCCCATGTCTAGCATTAAAAGATTACAGTTGGTACAAAATGCGGCTGCTAGACTTTTGACAAGAACAAGAAAGTTTGATCACATTACGCCTGTACTGGCTCACCTGCACTGGCTTCCTGTGCACTTAAGATGTGACTTTAAGGTTTTACTACTTACGTATAAAATACTACACGGTCTAGCTCCATCCTATCTTGCCGATTGTATTGTACCATATGTCCCGGCAAGAAATCTGCGTTCAAAGGACTCCGGCTTATTAGTGATTCCCAAAGCCCAAAAAAAGTCTGCGGGCTGTACAGCTTTTTCATTTCGGGCTCCAGTACTCTGGAATGCCCTCCCGGTAACAGTTCGAGATGCCACCTCAGTAGAAGCATTTAAGTCTCACCTTAAAACTCATTTGTATACTCTAGCCTTTAAATAGACTCCCTTTTTAGACCAGTTGATCTGCCGTTTCTTTTCTTTTTCTTCTATGTCCCACTCTTCTTTGTGGAGGGAGTCCGGTCCGATCCGGTGGCCATGTACTGCTCGCCTGTGTATCGGCTGGGGACATCTCTGCGCTGCTGATCAGCCTCCGCTTGGGATGGTTTCCTGCTGGCTCCGCTGTGAACGGGACTCTCGCTGCTGTGTTGGATCCGCTTTGGACTAGACTCTCGCGACTGTGTTGGATCCATTATGGATTGATCTTTCACAGTATCATGTTCTCATATGTTCTCATAGTCATCAGTATCATCAGTATCACAGTATCATGTTCTCATAGTCATCATTGTCACCGACGTCCCACTGGGTCATTATTGTCACCGATGTCCCACTGGGTGTGAGTTTTCCTTGCCCTTATGTGGGCCTACCGAGGATGTCGTAGTGGTTTGTGCAGCCCTTTGAGACACTAGTGATTTAGGGCTATATAAGTAAACATTGATTGATTGATTGATTTAGAAGTAACTAAAACACTGCGCTGGATTTTAGCCACGTTTTAAAGCACCGGTGGGCGTTTCAGTGTTATAACTTCACCATTATCGTTAATTTTTAAGCTAAAATGTGTTTCTTCTCCCTTTTCTGTTTACACACTCTTGGTTTGTAAGTACTCTGTGTGTGCGCCCTGCCGAACATGCTCCTCTGCTCGTAAACCAGCAATATTTTGACGTGGCGATGACGGGGGGATGGGGGTTGGTGGACCGGTACTTTTCGGAGGCGGTATAGTACCGAATATGATTCATTAGTGTCGCGGTACTATACCAATACCAGTATATCATACAACACTACTCAAAACTAAACAATATTGAGAATAATTCAACTTTTTTTTTTTTAACCAAATAAGAATCGATAAGAGAACCGGTAAGGAAACAAACTGTAAAGCATAATCGAAAGTGGAATCAGAACTGGAAACAATTATATTAATTCCCCCAACTACTTGCAAGCCTCAGTGAGGCTAGAAAATGTGAACATTTGTTTCCCCAAGGTCAATAAGGTTATTTGTTTCCTGTTGTTGAGAACTTGAATCTGAAGGACTAAAAATGTTGTCTTTGTTGTGGCATTCTGACTCAATGCATTACTGACAGAATCCTCTCCACTTAAACAAGTAATACATTTCATCCAGTAATATATGAGTCCCCCAGGCTTGGGTAAATCATGGTGCCTTGAAAGGACGGTTAGCTCCGAGGCTGTGAAATAAGCTCATTATCAAATATGACCATGAAACTGCCTCATTTCTGGATGGATGAAATGTTCTGTCTCTTCTACGAGGGTGGCTGGTGATGCTAAGTGGCTTTAGTACTCCACTGCACCACCAAAAGTCAAGCCGCTGGCCAAGGTGATGACGTGATGGCAACCAGCAGACAAATGATCGGATAAATGTGGACAACAGAACCAGATGTTCCTTGCATTTCCACCAATTAGACATCAAGACCAGAGTGACAGTCAGAGCAAATGGAGAAAAAGCCACCATCATCGTCAGCACAGAGGAATAACAGAAGTGGTGCATAAAAATAACACAGGAAAAAAGGGTTGGGGCTGGGCACAAACCTAATGTAAAAGAGGAAATAAATGGCCCTAGAAAAAAAACATCACATAGCTTGGTGAATTTTGAAAGTGGCAGTAGGGCATTACAGGCTTCTACTAAAACAACTTCTGCAAAGGGAGCAGTGCCGTGGCCTTGTGAAAAACTACACCCTATTGTTTGAGAATTAAGCACAACATATGGGCCTGTAATTACACCTCCACAATAGCAGCTTTGCAAAAAAGTGTGTCCGAAAATAGCATCGGAGAGTTCCGGTCTGAGTAGCGAACTACACAGCCACTAACTAGCTGACTGGCCGTAAAACCTTTACGAGTAGAAAATGAATCTGCAGTCGTTTTTTCCTGACTGTGGATTGGTGGTGGCAATCGTGCAGAGTGCAGGCACTTCCGAATTAAAGTAATGCGAAGTTCCATTTATCTTGGAATTTTGAAGTCGGGAGTTTGGAACTGTGTTGTGTTTCCCTTGTCTGAATATAAACAACTTCTTATGTATAAATACAGTTGTGGTCAAAAGTTGACGTACACTTGTTAAGAACATAATGTCATGGCTGTTTTGAGTTTCCAATAATTTCTGCAACTCTTATTGTGGCCAAACAGCTAAATTTTAGTTTCATCTGAGCACAGAACTTTCCTCCAGAAGGTCTTATCTTTGTCCATGTGATGTCAGATGAAACAATACCTGAGCTGTTTGGCTGTTTGGAGGAGAATAGTTGAGGCCTTTAAACCCGGGAACACCACCCTACCGTCAAGCATGGTGGTGGTAGTATTATGCTCTGGGCCTGTTTTGCTGCTAATGGAACTGGTGCTTTACAGAGAGTAAAAAAGGAGGATTTCTTCCAAATTCTTCAGGACAACCTAAAATGATCAGCCCGGAGGTTGGGTTTTTGGCAAAGTTGGGTTTTCCAACAGAACAAAGTGGTAAAGGAATGGCTAAATCAGGCTAGAATTAAGGTTTTAAAAAAAACAAGTCCATGTCAAAAAACCAACAAATTTAGCTTAACTTCACTAATTTTGGCAAAAAAAGTGTTCAACAATTCAACCAGAAGCTTGCCAGAAGCTTGTAGATGGCTACCAAAAGTGCCTTATTGAAGTGAAACTTGCCAAGGGACATGTAAGCAAATATTAACATTGCTGTATGTATACTTTTGACCCAGCAGATTTGGTCACATTTTCAGTAGACCCATAATAAATTCAGAAAAGAAGCAAACTTCACGAATGACCAACAAATATGTGCTCCAATCACCCTATCACAAACAAATAGGAGTTGTAGAACTTATGGGAAATTCAAGAAAGCCATGACATTATGTCCTTCAAGAGTGTATGTAAACTTTTCAACACGACTCTATGCAGTCTTTCTTCAACCTTCAACCAAGGTGGATGAAGGGTATCACATAATGCAGTTGTTAGCTGTGTAGCACACATATACTTACCTACTTAGGCCTTTAAATTCTCTGAGGAACATAGCCCATTGATGAAACTCGTCCATCCTCTTCGGTCTTGTGCACTATGCTCAGGTTCTTGCCATGACAGTCCTTGCCATGCATCCCCTGCTCTGTGGTTCTTCTCCAGGTGGCTCTAGGCCTTCCTCTCTTTCTCTTGCCTTGCGGTTTCCATGTTACAGCATGTTTCGTGATTGAGCCATTGTGTCTATGCAGTGTGTGACCAATCCAGTTCCATTTATTCCTCCTGATTTGGGTTTCTATTGTTTCTTGTCAAGTAAGGTCCCACAGATTGGCATTGGAGATGGTGTCAGGCCAGTAGATACCTAGTAGGGGCCCTGCGATGAGGTGGCGACTTGTCCAGGGTGTACCCCGCTTTATACCCAAATGTAGCTGAAATAGGCTCCAGCACCCCCCGCAATCCCAAAAAGGGACCAGCGGTAGAAACTGGATGGATAGATACCTAGGAGGCGACGAAGGCAGCGGTTGAAGAATGTCTATATTTTGTTGAGTATGTTGGCGGTGATCTTCCAGGTTTCTGAACTGTAGAGTAAAGTGGATTTGATGTTTGAGTTGAAGATTTGCAGTTTGGCCTTGGGTGATATGTTTTTTGCTTTCCCATCTCCCGAAATCTGAGGTCTCAAGGTTGTCAAGTATGTCTCTCGGCCTCCGTCTGCTCCAACGTTTCAGCCTCTTTTTTGTCCTTGCTTCTATTAGTAGCAGTTCATCCTCCTTTTATTTAGTTTCAAAAAGATAAGGTTGTGAATCCTCATTTGTCCACAAATTGTCTTCTTCGTTGTCTGTTACCAAGTCTGACAAGATTAGAAGACACACTCATGCTCGATCCTGGACACACATTTGTTGCATGAAGGAAGTTCGGTGCTATGAAAACTGCGTCATATGCGTCAAATAATTAGTTCCGGCTGTGCATAAATCAACTGGCCACAGGGAAGACCCAGAAACGTTGGGAAGACTATGTCTCCTGGCTGGCCTGGGAACGCCTCAGGATCCCCTGGGAGGAGCTGGACGACGTGGCTGGGGAGCGGAAAGTCTGGGCTTCTCTGCTTAGGCTGCTGCTCCCGCGACCCTACTTCAGATAAGTGGAAAAAATGGATAGAGGTAAATATTGTACTTTTTGTTATGATCTTGGCTCTTGTTACAGTTTATACAGCTTGTATATAAAGCGTTGGAGGGTTTTGAAGGCTTATACAGTGACTCCCATTTGCCACATCTTTCAAGTGTTGACCATCTTTAACCACACCCCCCTCCAAAAAAAAGTAAACAACATTTCTGTTCTTGTTCCTCATAATGTTTGTGAACGATAGGCCAAATTCCCCCCAAAAAGTGCAGTTTCCCTTTAATTTGGGGCAGTACTGAGTAAATGGCTAAATAAGCCCAGGGTGGTGTATAAAATACCAATAAAACAGTTAAAAATTTAAGAGGAGACAAGGGACTAAACGTACAGTGAGACCAAGTGAGATTCTCATACACATCATATATTTAGTATCCCCATTAACACTGTGCCTTTACCTTAATTTTACAAGCGAGACGCCTGGCATGGTGCCTAATTGCCCAGCAAATAAAGGGAATAATATACAATAGTGGGAAATCCCAAAGGTGCACAGACTGCATGAGCAGCTGTCTGATAAAGAGAGTAAGTGCATGCATGTGTGTGTGCGTGCGTGCGTGTGTGCGTGCGTGCGTGTGTGCGTGTGTGTGTGTGTGTGTGTGCTGCAAAATACTACACGGTCATGTACGTGTTTGTGTCGCCACTGACTTTGGCTTCAAAGCAATGTTTTACTTTGGGTGTAGTTAGTCATTGAGCCTCAGTCTCTCCTGTGAGTCTTCAGCTGGGCTGAAGGAGTGTAGAGTATAAGTGTGTGTGTGTGTGTGTGTAACACAGACTAAGATAAAGAGTCTAAAGGGGGGGATGAAGACTGGTGTGCTGAACATGCCGGCCTTCAGGGAACCAGTTCATCTCCAGCCTCTCGGTTTTGATGCCGACGGCGCATTCGCTTGCTCTCAGTCTCTCTTTAACTGGCCACAGTCAAGGTGAACATAAACCTTCCCAGGTACACACACTTCCTTTTGGAGTTAATATATTACCTGATTGACAGAAGTACTCTTTTATATAGATGTACATGAGGGAGTAGAATGTTTAAGGTAAAAATATGTTTACAAAAAGTTTGTTCAAATTTCGACACAACATTGTTCCCGTCGGAAATAATGGAAAATACTGTTAACTCCCATAAAACTGTAATTGAACACCAATAAATCAATAGGACTCGTAAATTATTCTCATGACGCTTAGCTAGCATTGTGGTGATGCGGGTGCGTTCTCTCGTTGATGCAGTCGGATAAGACACAGCGTGAAGGTAGGAAATTATTTATTCATAACAAAAACAAACTAAGAAAAAAACACTTGCACAAGGCACTAAAGACAAAATAAACAGAACTAGCATGGGACTTAGAAAGAACTGAAAGCGCTAGCATGTGAGCTAGGTAAACAAACAGAGGAATAGCGTGGAAGCTAACGAATACAAAAAGTTCTTTACAACAATCGGGGATAGTGACGTCACCTGTTGCATCGGACAGCAAACTAGACTGCGAGAGCAAGTAACGAAAAAGGCAGGCTTAATACGGAACGTAATCACCAGGCAGGTGTGCGTAAAAAACAAGATGCAGGTGACACTAATACGTAACTATCGCAACGGAAATAAACAGGAAGTGCCACCAGGAACTAAGAAAGACAAATACTAAACAGGATGTGATACAGAGACAGAAGAAAAACAGAATATGACAATATCCAAGTAACGGATCATGGCAATTCTCTTTTACTGTTATTCCATCTAAAAATAAATGGGGAAAGAGGGATTTGACCCGCAATTCCTATGCATGTGAGACAAGGACACACAGATCCTTTTCTTTTCTATGCATACTAAATAGTGAAAAACTGCTAGCAAGAGGTGGTGCAGGTAATCCAGATATCATCCATAAAGCCTTACAAATAAAATATCCAAAAGACGCCAACAAAGCTCCGTTTACCGTATTTTTCAGAGTACACGTCGCTCCGGAGTATAAGTCACACCTGTCGAAAATGCATAATAAAGTAGAAAAATACATACATGTATATATGTCGCACTGGAGTTTAAGTTGCATTTTTGGGGGAAATGTATTTGATAAAACCCAACACTAAGAATAGACATTTGAAAGGCAATTTAAAATAAATAAATAATAGTGAACAACAGGCTGAATAAGTGTACGTTATATTACGCATAAATAACCAACTGAGAAGGTGCCTGTTATGTTAACGTAACATATTATGGCAAGAGTCATTCAAATAACAATAACATATAAAACATGCTATACGTTTACCAAACAATCTGTCACTCCTAATCGATAAATCCCATGAAATCTTATGCGTCTAGTCTCTTATGTGAATGAGCTTAATAATATTATTTGATATTTTACGGTTATGTGTTAATAATTTCACACACAAGTCGCTTCTAAGTATAAGTCACACTCCTGGCCAAACTATGAAAAAAAAATGCAAATTATAGTCCGAAAAATACGGTACATGCTGTGAGAGGCATAATATTGGAGGATTATAATTCATGCCTCACACATGTACGGTTGTGGCCATAAACCGGGAAGTTGGTCAACATCACCAGGAAGTTTAACCTCAGTGGGGGGTTTTTTTGTACCTGAGGAGTGAGGATTTGGCTGAATTCAACTCCTAAAACTGTGCTGAAAGATACAACCATCCCATCAGTCAGCATCCTACTAAGAGCGGACAGCGTACAAAGTGACTGTTTTGTTATGTTCCTATTTTGTTTAATTCTAGTAGTACATGGTTGATTAGTCTTTTATCTGCTTAGCACCCAGCTGGTAACATTTGAAGCGCATCTTCTTTATATTCAGATTTAAAAAACTAAGTTTTTGGATCATCATTTGTCTTAAAGCAGTCATTGTTGGTTCCCACGAAGTCTGCCATGATTAGTGGTAGTGGTTTTTTGTCGACAGAAATGACGATCGTTGTTGCACTGAGCTCTGTGAATACAATGTGAAGAGGAAAGACGTTCCAGTAATACTATAACCAATCATGCATGTGCCTGTTACTACATCAGATACATAGATCATGTATATAAAAGGTTGTTGGAGATTTTTCAAGGACTTCTTTATAACTGCAATGATTTGTACACCTAGTCCCTGCAGTTTTTCGCTATTTAAAAAGCAGAAAAAAAAGAAAATGGGTGTCTTTTTGTCAAAATTCCAAACAAAAACTGCAGTTCCCTTTTAGCTATGGAACCATACACTCTAAGCAAGACCTCTGAAGTCCTTTGTGACTTTAATCATATATTTTTTCCAAAAAATGTTGAACTCGTGGGCATTTACATTTCGATGTTCTGCTGTACAACAAATATGCAAAAGTAAAATACCCAGGCAAAGCAAAAGGTGCATGTGATTTTCTTTCTACAAGTGATTAACTGTAATTTAAAAGTGATTTACGTGCACAAATGAATCAATCACTGCATTCAGAGTGTTTGAGATGACAGCCTTTGTGTGCAAATGAAGGGCTGGCTTCTGTTACACAATGAAGAGGAACACGATGTGAGTCACACTCCTTCAATTAAGGGCTTCGAAGGCTTTCGAACAAACTGCCGGTCAACTGCTAGTCCCCAGCCATTCAGACAGCCTTTCTCCACCTGGAGAATCATTTTGCATGGTGAAAAAGAGGTGACAAGGTGGCGAAATTGTGACCATGATTGATGTTAAAAACGGTAGCGTGAACACACAGCAGGTTGCCATGACAAGGAAATAATAGGAGTAAAACAAAAACACAGGTGGGTCACACCAGGGTTGGAAGAGGCAAACTGCTTCTTCTCCTATGTCTGGCATCCATGGTAACAAAAATCTGCTGGTGTGAGAGACGCAGTCTGCTACCGTCATTTCCAATGCCTGAACAAAATCAACGCATTACAAGTATCCTGTGGATCTGTAACTCATTTAACTAATTTTCCATTGTCTTGGTGCAATGGTCGTGACAGGAAGACAACCTGTGTCAACATAGACTGTGACCCAAATGGAGCTTATGCCCGGTCAACTGTAAGTTTTCGTTTTAAACCTGGTTTTCCACGATGGGCACAAAATCCGATTCAAAATCAGTATTTAGTTCAGTTTAAGACTGGGTTCAGGTAAATGAGTCAATGCCATGTATGAAGTATGTCAGAATAAAAAGTTCCAGAACTGTTGTTGTTGATTGCATTCTTTACGTGAAGTCATTGTCCACTACTTAGTCTGATATCAGAGATCCCGCAGGTTTTGGTAAGCCATGCGTTGTGGGGACCAAGTTTTGCACAATGGGCACAAAATACAATTTAAAAACAGCATTTAGTTCAGTTTAAGACTGGGTTCAGTTAAGTGAGTCAATGTCAGAACAAAATCAATGCATTAAAAGTATCCTGTGGATCTGTAACCCATTTAACTAATTTTCCATTGTCTTGGTGCAATGGTTGTGACAGGAACACAACCTGTGGCAACACAGACTGTGACCCAAATGGAGCTTATGCCCGGTCAACTGTAAGTTTTCGTTTTAAACCTGGTTTTCCACGATGGGCACAAAATCCGATTCAAAATCAGTATTTAGTTCAGTTTAAGACTGGGTTCAGGTAAATGAGTCAATGCCATGTATGAAGTATGTCAGAATAAAAAGTTCCAGAACTGTTGTTGTTGATTGCATTCTTTACGTGAAGTCATTGTCCACTACTTAGTCTGATATCAGAGATCCCGCAGGTTTTGGTAAGCCATGCGTTGTGGGGACCAAGTTTTGCACAATGGGCACAAAATACAATTTAAAAACAGCATTTAGTTCAGTTTAAGACTGGGTTCAGTTAAGTGAGTCAATGTCAGAACAAAATCAATGCATTAAAAGTATCCTGTGGATCTGTAACCCATTTAACTAATTTTCCATTGTCTTGGTGCAATGGTTGTGACAGGAACACAACCTGTGGCAACACAGACTGTGACCCAAATGGAGCTTATGCCCGGTCAACTGTAAGTTTTCGTTTTAAACCTGGTTTTCCACGATGGGCACAAAATCTGATTTAAAATCAGTATTTAGTTCAGTGTAAGACTGGGTTCAGGTAAATGAGTCAATGCCATGTATGAGGTATGTCAGAAAAGCTCCAGAACTCTTGTTGTTGATTGCATTCTTTACGTGAAGTCATTGTCCACTACTTAGTCTGATATCAGAGGTCCCGCAGGTTTTGGTATGCCATGCGTTGTGGGGACCTGATTTTGCACAATGGGCACAAAATACAATTTAAAAACAGCATTTAGTTCAGTTTAAGACTGGGTTCAGTAAAGTGAGTCAATGTCAGAACAAAATCAATGCATTAAAAGTATCCTGTGGATCTGTAACTCATTTGACTAATTTTCCATTGTCTTGGTGCAATGGTCATGACAGGAAGACCTCCTGTGGTAACACAGACTGTGACCCAAATGGAGCTTATGGCAGGTCAGCTGTAATGTTTGAAAGTTTTTGGTTTTAAACCTGATTTTCCACGATGGGCACAAAATACAATTTAAAAACTGCATTTAGTTCAGTTTAAGATTGGGTTCAGTTAAGTGAGTCAATGTCAGATCAAAATCAATGCATTAAAAGTATCCTGTAGATCTGTAACTCATTTAACTACTTCTCTATTGTCATGGTGCAATGGTTGTGACAGAAAGACCACCTGTGGCAACACAGACTGTGACCCAAATGAAGCGAATGGCAGGTCAGCTGTATTGTTTGCAAGTGTTTGGTATGACATACATTGTGGGCACCTGGTTTTGCACGATGGGCACAAAATACAATTTAAAAACAGTATTTAGTTCAGTTTAAGACTGGGTTTAGGTAAATGAGTCAATGTCACGTATGAGGTGCATCAGACAAGTTCCAGAACTCTTGTTGTTGATTGCATTATTCTATGTGAAGGCATTGTCCGCTACTTAGTCCGATATGAGAGAGATCCCGCAGGTTCTGGTATGACATGCATCGTGGGGACAATGGGCACAAAATAAAATTTAAAAACGGCATTTAGTTCAGTTCAAGACCGGGTTCAGTTAAGTGAGTCAATGTCATGTTTAAGATGTGTCAGTAAAGTTCCAGAACTGTTGTAGTTGTTGATGGCATTCTTCTCCGTGAAGGCACTGTCCACTAGTTGTTCTGACAAGAAAGACCTCAAAGCATTTTTATTCAGAGTCCAGAGTTGTGGCAGGACAACCCTTGGCAGCCTCACATGTTGCATGCAACAGTTCCTGGCTGAGAAGAACATCTCCGATTTGGAGCAACCTCCTTAGTCACCTTACCTGTCTGTGTCTGATGTTTTCCCCCTCTTTCCCGAACTAAAGGGGGTCGTAAAGGGGACCTGTTTTGCAGACACTAAGTTGAGCATTTAGAGAAGAATCGTTCCAGAAGTGCACTTAAGCGTGGAAGAGAAGGCTGGGGAAGTGTGTTGTACTCCATGGCGATGATTACCATGGGTTATGATTATTAAAGGGGAAAACCTGTAATATGGATTTGAAATATGTCCACAGGGAAACTATTCCTTGGACGTTTCGGATACACCTTGTAGACTGAAGTGAAGGAAACAGGACTGTGTTTAGACCGAAGTAGCGCATATCTGTGTATTTTTGCACTTGTGTAAATAACGCTGCGCCAATAGGTTTTTCATTGTAGCCAGATAATGGAAGAACGATAACTGATGGGAACAAGCCGAAACACCACGGAAGAGCTGGCAGAGAAGTGATGGCTGTTCTTAATGGCGGGGGGAACTGAGAGGGTATAGGATTTATTGAACTAGTACAGCAGAGAAATGAACTGGGCTCAGTGAAGGATAAAATAACACAGCAGAGGTGAAGCATCCACACACTTGAGTAAAAAGGGACGCTGTATTGATCTGGAGCTGAAAGCCTGCATGCTACTGTCTCCAGGAATACTGCACATACATGTAGGACAAAGAGATGCTGTTGTACCATGTTAGTGAAAGATTTTTTTTTAGTTGAAAGATTCAATTAGGACAAGCATGTGATCTAATAATTTTTGCAAAAACTGAATTTTGTACCGATCCGTTGTGGTGAAGAAGGAGCTTAGCCGGAAGGGAAAGCTCTCAATTTACCGGTCGATCTACGTTCCTGTCCTCACCTATGGTCATGAGCTTTGGGTTATGACCGAAAGGATAAGATAACGGGTACAAGCGGCCGGAATGAGTTTCCTCCGCCGGGTAGCGGGGCTCTCCCTTAGAGATAAGGTGAGAAGCTCTGCGATCCGGGAGAAGCTCAAAGTAAAGCCGCTGCTCCTTCACATCGAGAGGAGCCAGATGAGGTGGTTCGGGCATCTGGTCAGAATGCCACCCGAACGCCTCCCTAGGGAGGTGTTTAGGGCACATCCAACCGGTAGGAGGCCACAGGGAAGACCCAGGACACGTTGGGAAGACTATGTCTCCGGCTGGCCTGGGAACGCTTAGGGATCCCCCGGGAAGAGCTGGACGAAGTGGCTGGGGAGAGGGAAGTCTGGGCATCCCTGCTTAGGCTGCTGCCCCCGCGACCCAACCTCGGATAAGCGGAAGAAGATGGATGGAATTTTGCAGTATGTAGAATGAACTGTTATGAGAACACTTCCACATTTGGTCAAATTATATTAGGAATGCACTAAGAGTAAAAAACCTTCACAAAGCTGGGATTTGTTCATCTGCAATGAACAGGCTGAACTATAATTGATTATTTTGGTGAAAAAGGTTAAACAAAATGGTATCCCAGTGATTGGACTTAATGAAAATCAATGTCAAATTAAAAATACAAACAGTACAAATCGCCGTTGTGAATGATTTCATCTCACACGATATTAGCAAATCCTGCAAGACTCCAGGTCAGTGGGCTTCTAACGGACATGTTAGAACCAGATGAACCATCTTGAGCTCAGGGAGTTGTCTTCTGCTGGTGCCCAGAGTCAGGACCAAACATGGTGAGGCTGCGTTTCAGTTTTGTACTCCAAAAATCTGGGATAGTCTTCCTGAATATTTGAGGCAGGCCCCAACGTTAGCAGTGTTCTAATCCATTCTGGAAATGCTTTAATTAAATTGTACTTTAGTACGTATGACATTTTAAAGTGTTTTCTATTTACACTATCTGATTTTAACATGAATTATGGTGGTTTTTGATGATTTTATTCATCCATCCATCCATCCATCATCTTCCGCTTATCCGAGGTCGGGTCGCGGGGGCAACAGCCTAAGCAGGGAAACCCAGACTTCCCTCTCCCCAGCCACTTCGTCTAGCTCTTCCCGGGGGATCCCGAGGCGTTCCCAGGCCAGCCGGGAGACATAGTCTTCCCAACATGTCCTGGGTCTTCCCCGTGGCCTCCTACCGGTTGGACGTGCCCTAAACACCTCTCTAGGGAGGCGTTCGGGTGGCATCCTGACCAGATGCCCGAACCACCTCATCTGGCTCCTCTCGATGTGAAGGAGCAGCGGCTTTACTTTGAGTCCCTCCCGGATGGCAGAGCTTCTCACCCTATCTCTAAGGGAGAGCCCCGCCACACGGCGGAGGAAACTCATTTCGGCCGCTTGTACCTGTGATCTTATCCTTTCGGTCATGACCCAAAGCTCATGACCATAGGTGAGGATGGGAACGTAGATCGACCGGTAAATTGAGAGCTTTGCCTTCCGGCTCAGCTCCTTCTTCACCACAACGGATCGGTACAACGTCCGCATTACTGAAGACGCCGCACCGATCCGCCTGTCAATCTCACGATCCACTCTTCCCTCACTCGTGAACAAGACTCCTAGATACTTGAACTCCTCCACTTGGGGCAGGGTCTCCTCCCCAACCCGGAGATGGCACTCCACCGTTTTCCGGGCGAGAACCATGGACTCGGACTTGGAGGTGCTGATTCTCATTCCGGTCGCTTCACACTCGGCTGCGAAACGATCCAGCGAGAGCTGAAGATCCCGGTCAGATGAAGCCATCAGGACCACATCATCTGCAAAAAGAAGAGACCTAATCCTGCGGTTACCAAACCGGAACCCCTCAACGCCTTGACTGCGCCTAGAAATTCTGTCCATAAAAGTTATGAACAGAATCGGTGACAAAGGACAGCCTTGGCGGAGTCCAACCCTCACTGGAAATGTGTTCGACTTACTGCCGGCAATGCGGACCAAGCTCTGGCACTGATCGTACAGGGAACGGACCGCCACAATAAGACAGTCCGATACCCCATACTCTCTGAGCACTCCCCACAGGACTTCCCGAGGGACACGGTCGAATGCCTTCTCCAAGTCCACAAAGCACATGTAGACTGGTTGGGCAAACTCCCATGCACCCTCAAGAACCCTGCCGAGAGTATAGAGCTGGTCCACAGTTCCACGACCAGGGCGAAAACCACACTGTTCCTCCTGAATCCGAGGTTCGACTATCCGACGTAGCCTCCTCTCCAGTACACCTGAATAAACCTTACCGGGAAGGCTGAGGAGTGTGATCCCACGATAGTTGGAACACACCCTCCGGTCCCCCTTCTTAAAGAGAGGAACCACCACCCCGGTCTGCCAATCCAGAGGTACCGCCCCCGATGTCCACGCGATGCTGCAAAGTCTTGTCAACCAAGACAGCCCCACAGCATCCAGAGCCTTAAGGAACTCCGGGCGGATCTCGTCCACCCCTGGGGCCTTGCCACCGAGGAGCTTTTTAACTACCTCAGCGACCTCAGCCCCAGAAATAGGAGAGTCCACCACAGATTCCCCAGGCACAGCTTCCTCATAGGAAGACGTGTTGGTGGGATTGAGGAGGTCTTCGAAGTATTCCTTCCACCTATCCACAACATCCGCAGTCGAGGTCAGCAGAACACCATCCGCACCATACACGGTGTTGATAGTGCACTGCTTCCCCTTCCTTAGGCGGCGGATGGTGGTCCAGAATCGCTTCGAAGCCGTCCGGAAGTCGTTTTCCATGGCTTCCCCGAACTCTTCCCATGTCCGAGTTTTTGCCTCCGCGACCGCTGAAGCTGCACACCGCTTGGCCTGTCGGTACTTGTCCACTGCCTCCAGAGTCCTATGAGCCAAAAGGACCCGATAGGACTCCTTCTTCAGCTTGACGGCATCCCTCACCGCTGGTGTCCACCAAGGGGTTTTAGGATTGCCACCCCGACAGGCACCAACTACCTTGCGGCCACAGCTCCGATCTGCCGCCTCGACAATAGAGGTGCGGAACATTGTCCACTCGGACTCAATGTCCAGCACCTCCCTCGTGACATGTTCAAAGTTCTTCCGGAGGTGGGAATTGAAACTTTGTCTGACAGGAGACTCTGCCAGACGTTCCCAGCAGACCCTCACAATGCGTTTGGGCCTCCCAGGTCTGTCCGGCATCCTCCCCCACCATCGCAGCCAACTCACCACCAGGTGGTGATCGGTAGAAAGCTCCGCCCCTCTCTTCACCCGAGTGTCCAAAACATGAGGCTGCAAATCCGATGACACAACTACAAAGTCGATCATGGAACCGCGGCCTAGGGTGTCCTGGTGCCAAGTGCACATATGGACACCCTTATGTTTGAACATGGTGTTTGTTATCGACAAACTGTGACGAGCAAAAAAAATTCCAATAACAAAACACCACTCGGGTTTAGATCCGGGCAGCCATTCTTCCCAATCACGCCTCTCCAGGTTTCACTGTCGTTGCCAACGTGAGCGTTGAAGTCTCCCAGTAGGACAAGGGAATCACCCGGGGGAGCACTTTCCAGTACTCCCTCGAGTGTTCCCAAAAAGGGTGGGTACTCTGAACTGCTGCTTGGTGCATAAGCACAAACAACAGTCAGGACCCGTCCCCCCACCCGAAGGCGGAGGGAGGCTACCCTTTCGTCCACCAGGTTGAACTCCAACGTACAGCCTTTGAGCCGGGGGGAAACAAGAATTGCCACCCCAGCCCGTCGCCTCTCACTGCCGGCAACGCCAGAGTGGAAGAGGGTCCAATCCCTCTCGAGAGAAGTGGTTCCAGAGCCCTTGCTGTGCGTCGAAGTGAGTCCGACTATATCCAGCCGGAATTTCTCGACTTCGCGCACTAGCTCAGGCTCTTTCCCCCCCAGTGACGTGACGTTCCACGTCCCAAGAGCTAGCTTCTGTAGCCGAGGATCGGACCGCCAAGTGCCCTGCCTTCGGCTGTCGCCCAGCTCACAATGCACTCGACCTCTACGGCCCCTCCTATGGGTGGTGAGCCCATTGGAGGGGTGACCCACGTCGCCTCTTAGGGCTGTGCCCGGCCGGGCCCCATGGGAACAGGCCCGGCCACCAGGCGCTCGCCATCGTGCCCCACCTCCGGGCCTGGCTCCAGAGGGGGGCCCCGGTGACCCGCGTCCGGGCGAGGGAAATCTGGGTCCATGATTTTTCATCTTCATAAAGGTCTTCGAGCTGCTCTTTGTCTGATCCCTCACCTAGAACCTGTTTGCCTTGGGAGACCCTACCAGGGGGCTTTATGCCCCCGGACAACATAGCTCCTAGGATCATTGGGACATGAAAAGGATGGTGGAAGGTGGGGATTGAACCAGGAACCCTCAGGTTGCTGGCACAGCCACTCTCTCAACTGCACCACGCCGTCCCCATAGTCATCAAGTGAGTAAAATGATTTTATTCTCTGTTTTTAATTAGATTTTAGTCGATCTAAACTAAATCTGACCAATCCATGGGCCCGTTTACGCTGCACGCCAACTTTAATTGTTTTGCCCTTAAGTGAAACCAGTCTAAACACTCCAAATTGATTCAAATCTGATCATTTACATCCGATTCTGGACACATCAGGAGATAGTCCAAATCCGACTGGAATTTGATCTTTTCAACTGTGACTTCAGTCTAAATGGCAATGTGACCCGGATGTGACTTTTTTCAGGTTTGGCCAAGCTACGTCACTCGTGTGCGTGAGGAAAGATGCAGTTACCTGTGGAAGTGGATATTTCATCACAACATCCGGTGTTGTTGTGCAAAGTCTTCTTTCGACGGCTTGTCAATAGTGCGCAAATAATAGGCAATATGTCAATCAATCAATAAATGTTTATTTATATAGCCCTAAATCACAAGTGTCTCAAAGGGGTGCACAAGCCACAAAGACATCTGCAGTATGGAGCCCATGTAATATATAAATAACAGCCCATGTAATATATAAAAATATATTTTGATTTAGCGATTGTTGAAGGACCGGAATTGAAGCTGTGGCGTTTTACCTTACATGTTACCTAAATTGCATAAGTTGTTTACGTAAGTAAATGGTAAATGGGTTATTCTTGTATAGCGCTTTTCTCCCTTTTTTTAAGGAACTCAAAGCGCTTTGACACTGTTTCCACATCCACCCATTCACACACTGATGGCTGCAGCCGCCATACAAGGTCCTAACCACGACCCATCAGGAGCAAGAGTGAAGTGTCTTGCTCAAGGACACAATGGACATGAAAAGGATGGTGGAAGGTGGGGATTGAACCAGGAACCCTCAGGTTGCTGGCACAGCCACTCTCTCAACTGCACCACGCCGTCCCCATAGTCATCAAGTGAGTAAAAACATAAAGCCAACGTAGATCCAGGCTGATGTCCGTGTTGCCTCTACTTAACAGCCATAAAACGACTAGAACCCTCCCAAATGGATGAAGTACAGGCTGTCTAGAGTCGGGACCCAGAATGGACCGCTCGTCCAGAGTCGGGACCCAGGATGGACCGCTCGCTTGTGTATCAGCTTGGGACATCTCAGTGCTGCTGATCCGCCTCCGCTTGGGATGATTTCCTGCTGGCTCCACTTTGGACGGGACTCTCGCTACTATATCGGATCCACTTTGGTCTGGATTCTCACGGTTAGGTTAGATCCACTATTAATTGGACTTTCACAATATCATGTTAGATCTGCTCGACATCCATTGCTTTCAGTCCCCTGGGAAAGGGGGGGTTGCCCACATATGCCGTCCTCTCCAAGGTTTCTCATAGTCACCATTGTCGACGTCCCACTGGGGTGAGTTTTTCCTTGCCCTTATGTGGACTCTACCCTTTGAGACACTTGTGATTTAGGGCTATATAAATAAAGATTGAATGATCGATTGATTGAAATATATTACACTATGTACATCCATTCATATGTTATTTTATTTTAAATGTATTTTTACGGGGCCTGACGGTGGCAGAGCGGTTAGTGCGTCTGCCTCACAATACAAAGGTCCTGAGTAGTCAGGGTTCAATCCCGGGCTCGGGATCTTTCTGTGTGGAGTTTGCATGTCCTCCCCGTGAATGCGTGGGTTCCCTCCGGGTACTCCGGCTTCCTCCCACCTCCAAAGACATGCACCTGGGGATAGGTTGATTGGCAACACTAAATTGGCCCTAGTGTGTGAATGTGAGTGTGAATGTTGTCTGTCTATCTGTGTTGGCCCTGCGATGAGGTGGCGACTTGTCCAGGGTGTACGCCGCCTTCTGCTCGATTTTAGCTGAGATAGGAATCAGCGCCCCCCGCGACCACAAAGGGAATAAGCGGTATAAACTGGATGGATGGATTGGTCTTTTTTTATGTAAAGAAAAATCTAATTTTTAAACTGTGGCAACTTTTATTTTGTAGTAGTATAAGCAAATTCCTTGTTCATTAAAGGAATCTGGTCAACGT